>NW_024070212.1:103408668-103653625 GCF_014754425.2 Oryx dammah
CTGCTGCTGCTGCTGCTGCTGCTGCTGCTGCTGCTGCTGCTGCTGCTACTAAGTCGCTTCAGTCATGTCTGACTTATGCAACTCCATGGACGGCAGCCCACCAGGCTTCTCCGTCCCCGGGATTATCCAGGCAAGAATACTGGAGTGGGCTGCCACTTCCTTCTCCCTCTCTAGTCCTCTAACCTTATCCAAAAGAGGTTGGTGGAGTAAGACTGCAAATCCACATAAGCTGACTACATTATTAGAACTAGATGTATGGAAAGATCTGCCACCGTGTTGAGGAAGAAAGAACAATGAGGATTCTAGGAATCGAGAGAACCAAGCAAGCACTTCGATGCAACGGGCAGTGTGAGGAGTCAAAGTGGAGGGGCAGGACATCCTCCTACACAAGAGCTGAGGAAGAGAAAGAGCAGCCACGTGGGAGAGTGGAGCTGGGGGTGTCATTTGGGGATCTGACGATGTCAGATGCATGTCAAGTGCACCCAGTCACTTCCAAAGGTACGTGCGTCCTAAAAAGTGTTTCGAAGGTGCCAGTCTCTCACTCACCAACTGGGACCCCAATTTCAAAGACTCTCATCTTCCTGGGTTTCTCTGACTCACCTAGAGAGCTCCAACGTGAGTCCTCTCCCTCCACCATCCATGGTTCTTGTCCTTGCTCCACCTTGAATATCACTGTTGTTTCAGTAACTGGACACCTTGTTCCTAGGAAACAACACAGAACTGGGGACAAAGTGCTAGGAACAACTACCTCATAATTTGGGTTGGCCTCCTGGTGTCTTAGGGACTGTGAAGGCTGACAAACAGGCTTCAGAACAGAAAAGACCCTTCTTCACTTAGGAGGCAGAAGCATAAACACAGTACCTGATCCCCAAAGGAGATTAAGAATCTTTGACTAATGAAGTTCAAGGCCAAACTTACTAATGCTTCAGAATGCTCATGGCTTTCACAGGTCTTAAAGGTAGGGGACTGTTAAACCATTCTGGGTTACAACTAAAAAGTGACCACCCCTGTCCTTACCCACTGAGATGAGGTTTCTAAAGTTCTCCAACATCACATCCCAATACAGGGTTCTCTGATCACAGTCAAGCCGCTGCCACTCCTCTGGGGTGAATTCCACAGCGACATCCTGGAGTGCCACTGATCCCTGTAATAGCACATGGATCTTCAAACTACAGTGCACATCATTTGGGGCTTGTAAGAGTCATGGCAGCCTCTCAGGATCATATCATGTTCACTGATGAGTTTTCAAAGTTATGTATGAAAACTACTATACACCTGATTCAGAAATATACTTTGTGATAGAAACAAAAATTTCATTAAAAATATTCAAATAGTATCAGAACAATTCAATAGCAGAAAGATTATAGTCTTTTAAACGAATGGTGTTGGGACAGTTGGATATCCACATGCAAAAGAATGAAGTTGGACTCCCTCCAACCCACACACCTCATACCATAATAAAAGAAAGTGAAGTCGCTCAGTCATGTCCGACTCTTTGTGACCCCATGGACTGTAGCCCACCAGGCTCCTCCGTCCATGGGATTTTCCAGGCAAGAATACTGGAGTGGGTTGCCATTTCCTTCTCCAGGGGATCTTCCTGACCCAGGGATCGAACTCGGGTCTCCCACATTGTAGGCAGAAGCTTTTACCCTCTGAGCCACTAGAGAAGTCATCATAATCAAAATGAACTAAAAATGGATCAGAGACCCAATGTAAGAGTTAAAACTACAGGTAGCCCTTGAACAACTTGGGGGTTAGTGTGCCAACCCTCCCCACAGTCAAAAATCCACAGAAGTTTACAGACACCTCCATATCTGTGGTTCCACAACCACGAATTCAATGAACCACAGGTCATATAGTTCTACAGTATGTATTTACTGGAAAACACCTGCACATAAGTGGACCCACACAGTTCAAAGCTGTGTTATTCAAGGGTCAACTGTATATAATTCTTACATGAAAACAAGGGAGTTAATCTTAATGACCTAGGATTAGGTAACGGTTTCTTAGACATGACAGAAAAAGTGTGATAAAAGAAAAATAGATAAATTGGAATTCATCAAAATTAAGCATTTTTGTGCTTCAAAGGACACCATGAAGAATGTGAAAAAGACAACTCACAAAATAGCAGGAAATATTTGTAAATCATATATCTGAAAAGAGAGTTGTCTCTAAAAGAAAAAGAATTCTTACAACAATACAAAGAAAACTCAATTTAAAAATGGGCAAAGGATGTGAACAAACATTTTTCAAAAGACAGATATGATCCAAAAGCACATGAAAAGATGTACAAATCAAAATCACAATGAGATATCACTTTACATCCAATCGGATGGCTAAAATCAAAGGCAGGCAATGACAAGTTTTTCACAAGGGTGGAGGGAGAAACTAGAACTCTCATACACTGCTGATGGAATTATAAAATGGTACAACAACTATGGAAAACAATTTAGGAGTTTTTCAAAACATTAGAGTTACCATATACCCAGCAATTTTTCCTAGGTATATACCCAAAAGAGTTGGGAACATATGTCCACACAAAAACTATACACACATGTCCATGGCAGAATTATTCGTAGCAGGCAAAAGTGGTAACAATATGGGTATTGAGCAAATAATAAACTAATAAACAAAATGAGGTACAGCCACATGATCCAATATTATTCAGTACTAAAAAGGACTCTATGACATATGATCCCTGAAAATATTGTGCTAGGTGAAAGAAGCCAGTCACAAGAGATCACATATTGTATAGTTCTATTTGTATGAAAATTTCAGAACAGGCAAATCCATAAAAACATAAAGTAATTCAGGGCTGGGGGAAGGAAGGAATGGGGAGTAACTGTTAATGGGTATGGGGTTTCTTTTGAGGATATGAAAATGTTCTGAGATTAGTGATGACAGTTTCACAATTGTGCTAATATACTAATTTTAAGGTGGTCAACTTATAATAAGTGAATTGTCTTAATAAAATTATTTAAAAATACAGCTTATATGTTCTTCACTCATTCACTCATATAATATTTAATAAGGACATACCAAGTAAAGTACTGCTGCTGCTGCTGCTGCTGCTAAGTCGCGTCAGTTGTGTCCAGCTCTGTGTGACCCCGTAGACGGCAGTCCACCAGGCTCCCGCGTCCCTGGGATTCTCCAGGCAAGAACACTGGAGTGGGTTGCCATTTCCTTCTCCAGTGCATGAAAGTGAAAGTGAAAGTGAAGTCGCTCAGTTGTGTCCGACTCTTAGTGACCCATGGTCTGCAGTCTACCAGGCTCCTCTGTCCATGGGATTCTCCAGGCAAGAGTAATGGAGTGGGGTGCCATCGCCTTCTCCGAGTACAGTACTCTTTCTTTTTTGTATCACTAGTACCGTACTAGTGATACAAAAAAGAACAAAATTATTACTGTCCTCAGTAATCTTACAGCCTATTAAACACTACAAAATAAATGTATAAAGGTAATTAGATGTTAAATGGGCTATAAAGTTAACAGGCTAGACTTATATAAGCATAATAAAATAGAAAAACACAGATTTTTATATGATAAAATATAACCTCTTAGCCATGAATCAAAATCATTTTTAATTTAAACTGAAATTAAAAGGCACATAGCAACATTTCTGTCACAAAGAGATAGTTAAGACCATATAAGGAAGCAAACTAAAACCTACAAGCTTTTTTTTTAGTGCCACAGAAATAATTTTATTTAGAAGAAATATAATTTTATAAATAAAATGTAACTGGAAAACAGTTATGCCTATTTGTTTTACTTCAACCACAAGGGCAGAGTTGAGCAGTTGTCACAGAAGCTATATAGCCTTCAAGCCTAAAATATTTACTGTTTGTCCCTTTAATGGGAACAGTATTAGAAATTCTTTAAACTGTTATGTTAAAAGCATGAAATATATTATTGACAAGTATAAAAAAAGGCTATGAGGAAAAAAGTTCCCAATTTATGAAAACAATCTTAATAAGCTAAGAATCCTTAACTTGATTAAAAATAAAAAAAACAAAGAACAACTATCTATCAGAATATAAGACACTGGAAGAATTCCCATTAAAACTGGACCAGAAAAGATTTTGGCTAGCAATTATATTCAAAATTATAGTACTAGAAATCCTGTCCATTGCAATAAGACCAAAAAAAAAATGGAGATAAGCGAATAAGGGACAAAACTCCATTTGAAGAGTATATGATGGTCTATCTAGAAAATTTAAGAATAAACTAAAAAACTCTTAGACTTAGTAAGAGTTCTGTAAGTTGAATAAAGTCAAACAGACAAATCCTCCATACTTTCCTATGCACCAGAGTAGCCAGTTAGAAAATATTATGAAAAAAATATTCATCCCATTCTCAATAGCAACTTAAACCATGTGTAAGAATAAACACTATAAGAAATTTATAAGAATTACCATAAAAACCTATACAACTATAATGAAGGACCAAAATAAAAATGGAAATAAAATGGAGAACTCATTATTGAATTCTCTCCAAATTTATCTAAAAGTATAATGCAATCACAATAATGATACCTAATCTATCCCCTGGGTTGGGAAGATCCCCTGGAGGAGGGCATGGCAACTCACTCCAGTGTTCTTGCCTGGAGAACCCCCATGGACAGAGGAGGCTGGCAGGCTACAGTCCATGGGGTTGCAAAGAGTCAGACACAAATGAGCGACTAAGCACAGCACAGCACAGCACACATGGACTTACAAATGGAGTTCTTGGCACTATGTTCTCTGCTTAGTCTAGGGAACACTCTTAAGAAGGTCATTGGAAATTGGATGTTATATTTATCACAGAATTGTTACTGGCAATACCGTTGCTAACCTAACCTCTTTGAAACATTATTGTAAGATATTTTCTTTGGAGAACTGTGCTAGGAAAAATTTTACTCATCAGGGGAATTGTTCTGCTTTATGCTCCTGGACAAAGCCAATACTTTGGTTGGCTACTAGACAGTACATTCAAAAGCAGAGACATTACTTTGCCGACTAAGGTCCACCTAGTCAAGGCTATGGTTTTTCTGTGGTCATGTATGGATGTGAGAGTTGGACTGTGAAGAAGGCTGAGTGCCAAAGAATTGATGCTTTTAAACTGTGGTGTTGGAGAAGACTCTTGAGAGTCCCTTGGACTGCAAGGAGATCCAACCAGTCCATTCTAAAGGAGATCAGCCCTGGGATTTCTTTGGAAGGAATGACACTAAAGCTGAAACTCCAGTACTTTGGCCACCTCATGAGAAGAGTTGACTCATTGGAAAAAACTCTGATGCTGGGAGGGATTGGGGGCAGGAGGAGAAGGGGACGACCGAGGATGAGATGGCTGGATGGCATCACTGACTCGATGGACGTGAGTCTGAGTGAACTCCGGGAGATGGTGATGAACAGGGAGGCCTGGCGTGATGCAATTCATGGGGTCGCAAAGAGTCAGACACGACTGAGCACCTGAACTGAACTGAACCCATTTTCTATGATCACCAGAAAGAGTGAGTACACATATGAAGCTCTCCCTAAATGCTGAAAAACCCTATAACCTGGATATCAATTTATCAATTTTCTGAATTTCCTATTAGACCTGATCTATTCAGTCTACATTCTCCCTAACTATATATAATCTCCTTTTTATATGGATTTTTAAAAAAGAGATTTGGACCTCTTGCTTTCTGAGATGGTGCACACTCTGTCTATGGACTGTGTATCTCTCTAAATAAATCCACTTCTTACCCATCAAAAAAAAAGAGACAGATTTTAATAACAATAAATGGATGCCTTACCTTGAAGTTGATCATTTCTGCCTCTCTTGCACAGAGATCTATGAAAGTAGAAATGGGGAAGAGAATAAAGACACGAAATACCAGTACTGCAATGGAGAACCCTGCTCTATGACAACAGAAGCACACACAGTGCAGTCTGAGAAAATGCCACCCCATGAGAGAATGACATTGCCAGCAAGTCAGAAATGTCCACATTTTATAAGCAATGATCTTATATTAGTAGGCTGTACATTTCTATCCTACTGACCTAATAGCAAAACCTTTAAACCAGTGACAGGTTTTTTTCTCCCAGAAATTCATTCTAAGTAGATAATAATGAATGAGTTAAAGTGATAACTAAAAGTCTGATCTCTCAAGCTCAGTTATCTTTGGAAGTCATTCCTTCCTGTGATTCTCTGGCCTCTGTTCTGTAGGTGGATTGGGTAAGAGATCTCAAATTAAGTTTTATGAAGAGGCTGGATGCAGGGAAGTGGGCGGAGCGGGGGGGATTTTTTTTTAAGCTGAAGTCTCTTCGGTTGAGACTCTAAATCTCAATCTCTCTCTCTGAATCTCACCATCTCCTACAGGCCCAATCTGGGCTTTTTGAAATTCCAACCAGCACTGCTAGGGCCCTATAAAGGCTAAAACGTGCAAGAGGCACTCTCAGCTTTATTTACAATCATCACTGGAAAATCTGGAGATTCACCAAGGGTTCTTTTTTTTAAAAAAAAAAACTTTATTTTGTATTGGGGTATAACCGATTAACAATGTTGTGGTAGTTTCAGGTGAACAGCAAAGTGACTCAGCCATACATATACCAAGAGTTTTGTTTTGTTTTTTTTTAAATGATGACAAACCAAAATTTACTCAGCATATATAAAAATATTTCAAAAGAAAAATAAATCCAATGATTTGTTTTGCAGGTTCTTTTCATCTTGCAAAAAGAATGAAATTTGAAGGAAACTCATCTGGAGTTTAACTCTCAGATCGTCTATACTAAACTGCCTGAGTCCAGGCAATTTAAACTCACCTTTCTGCTTCAGTTAACTCATATACAAAATAGAGATAATATTTACTTCAGATGATTGTTGTGAGTGTTGACTAAAAACTAGTCACAATCTGAAAGTAGAGAATTATTTTATTTGGTGGGAATGTTAGCCTGGGAGACAGCATCTCAGTTACTCTGGGAAAACTGCTCCAAGGAGGCAGGAGAGGAAGTCAGACTATATACAAGTTTGCAACAAAGGAAGCAGGCAGGCTGAACGTCAAATATCAGTATCAAGTTAAGGAAGTTAGCATTCTGTGTATGGGAAGATGCAAGCCTCTGGGCTCACTGAATTCATTCCTTTCACATTCACCTCAACTATCTGGGGCTAATCCTGTTTCCTTGTTCACCTTACTTCTGGCATTCCCCCCAGGTCCAAAGCAATCACCGTGGGGAGGGGGGCGGGCAGCAGCTTCTGCTGAATTGCAGTTTTAGCAGCCCTCATTCACATTTGGAAGCCAGGTATCACTGATAGCTGTGACATTTCTTGTTTATTAATATGGCAGGAGATATTTTCATTTCACATGAAAATACCCTAAAGCATGCACCGAAGTTTCTCTAAAAATGTTTTCTTCCTAGATCCCTTAAAATGGTTTACTATTTCCTTTTGCAGGCTTTGGTAGGGCCAAAGGTGCTTTTGCCATCAGGAAAGGTGCAGTTTAAAGCATAAGAGCAGGAATGCAAACTGAACTTGCTCAAGCCGCAACTGGGATCTAGGAGCCCACGGAGTGGCAGTTGGACCCTTCCCTTGCTTTCTCTGAACTACTCCAGAATCGGACAGGACCCACACACCCAAACTGGAAGTCACTGCATGTGAAGGTTTTCATATTTTATTTTCGTTGGGTAAGCCAATAAAGCGGTCCCTTTCTTCCTGCCCTTTCCTTACGTCCCCCAAGTTCTGTAGAGTCATACTTGCCAGCTTTGCACCGCCACACTCCCAGCTCCGTCTCTAAGCTGGAGATCGGGTTACGGAGATCTCCCAGATCCGGGAAAGACCACAACTCTCACTTCATGCAGTACTGGTTCAAAAATTACAGAATACCGGCTACGACCCCACTGCGCGTGTCCGGAAGTAACTCTTCGCCCAGAGTTCCCAGGCTCCCACGGGGTGCAGGCTATTTATCCAATACTACATTTCCCATAAAGCCTATGGAGCTTATTTATGGAATGCGTTGGTTCTGCCACCTTAGAGAGACTCCAGATCTGGTATCTCTGGGGCTGCTTGAAGAGACATGCTCACTTATAAAAGGGAGATGTAGATATCCTTTTTGTTTAAAAGCTATAGACCTCAGAATTTTTAAATACTGGAAAATCTAAGTCAGCAGTTTGCTAAGCGAATAATTTGCCTTTACTCAGTTCAGTCTTTTCTAGTAATACAGTAGCTTAGGTCAGAAACAAGAAGAGGACCCAACAAAGAAGACTGAGTCGGAATAATCCTGAGGCAGGTGGAAAAGCAGGAAGGTTTGGATCTGCAAAATCAAGGGAAGAGAACTTTTCAAGGAGGAGGGAGTGATCCATTGCGTTAGCTGCTGCTGATAGGTTAGATAGGATGAGAAGTAATAATTGACCACTGGATCGAGCAATGTGGGGATGGCTGAAACATGGGTGTACTGATTGAAGTTTGATGAAGTCTGACAAGAATTAGGAGTGGGATGAAACAATGGGAGAAGGCAAGTATTTATAGACATACTCCTTCAATTTTTAAAAGATGAATAGAAAAGTAAAACTGTCTATTGCAGATGGATTTGGGGTTCCGAATTTTTTTTTAAGATGGATGAAATTACAGTGTTTGTACCCTAATTAAAATGATACAATGGAGAGGGGGAAATCAACAATACAGGAGAGACAGGACAGTTGCAAGAGCAAAGTCCTTGAGGAAAGAAGGGATAGAATCCAGCACACAATTGGGAGGATCAGTTATAAGCAAGAGCCTGGGCAATTTATTCATTGAAATAACAGGAGAAGCAGAATCAATACGTACAGATTTGGTGGGGGGAGAATGAAGATATCCTCCCTGAGTGTTTCTATTTTATAAGTGAAATCGGAAGCTCAAAGTGAATTTAGGGAGGTGTTTGAGATATGAGGAAAGAAAAGATAAGAAATTCTGCATTAGATTGATTCTAATATTTTTTTCATATTTCAACATATGCGAAATTGCTACCTCACAAATGATGACATGCCATAATTTAATTGGTAGTCTTTTTTCTTTCCTAGTAATATGTAAAATAATGATGTATCTTATAATCAGTGGCATCTGAGATTCTAATGTTAGTTATTTAGGAATGTGGGGAAGTAAATGGATTCAGAAAATGAAGTACTATTACACAGCACCATTAAGATCTCACCTGATGCTAGTAAGCCCTTGACTTTACTGGCATTTTCAATGTCATAAACACATATTTTTATATCTTATTTTTAAAAAATCATTTCTTGACTTTAGCTCACTCGAGCAATTGTGCCATTTCCTAGCTTGCTTTCTTTCTTTTTTTTTTTTTTTTTTTTAATGTTTTGACTTTGTCCTACAGCTTTGGTAGTTCTGTGACCAAGGATCAAACCCATGCCTCCTGCAGTTATAAAGAACATTGTCTTTTTTTTGGGGGGGGTGTTAACTTTTAATTTGGAAACACTCAAACTCAGAACACTTGCAAGCAGAGTACAAAGAACCAATTGTTTAGAACAGCAATGATCTAAAAAAGGAAGCTCAGTTCAGTCCCTCAGTCGTGTCAGACTCTTTGTGACCCCATGGACTGCAGCATGCCAGGCTTCCCTGTCCATCACCAACTCCTGGAGCTTGCTCAAACTCATGTCCATCGAGTCGGTGATGTCATCTCATCCTCTGTCATCCACCTCTCCTCCTGCCTTCAATCTTTCCTGCATCAATCAATCTTTCCTGCCTTCCTAGCATCAGGGTCTTTTTCAATGAGTCAGTTCTTCACATCAGGTGGCCAAAGTATTGGAGCTTCAGCCTCAGTCTTTCCAATGAATATTCAAGACTGATTTCCTTTAGGATTGACTGCTTTGATCTCCTTGCAGTCCAAGGGACCCTCAAGAGTCTTCTCCAACACCACAGTTCAAAAGCATCAATTCTTCAGTGCTCAGCTTTCTTTAGAGTCCAACTCTCACATCCATATGTTACTGGAAAAATCATAGCTTTCACTATACGGACCTTTGTAGGCAAAGTAATGTCTCTGCTTTTTAATATGCTGTCTAGGTTGGTCATAGCTTTTCTTCCAAGGAGCAAGCGTCTTTTAATTTCATGGCTGCAGTCATCATCTGCAGTGATTTTGGAGCCCAAGAAAATAAAGTCTGTCAGTGTTTCCATTGTTTCCCCATCCATTTGCCATGAAGTGATGGGACTGGATGCCATGATCTTAGTTTTCTGCATGTTGAGTTTTAAGCCAGCTTTTTCGCTTTCCTCTTTCACTTTCATCAAGAGGCTCTTCTTTAGTTTTTCTTTGCTTTCTGCCATAAGGGTGGTGTCATCTGCATCAGTTCAGTTCAGTTCAGTTGCTCAGTCGTGTACGACTCTTTGCGACCCCGTGAATCGCAGCACGCCAGGCCTCCCTGTCCATCACCAACTCCCGGAGTTCACTCAGACTCACGTCCATCGAGTCAGTGATGCCATCCAGCCAGTGATGCCATCCAGCCATCTCATCCTCGGTTGTCCCCTTCTCCTCCTGCCCCCAATCCCTCCCAGAATCAGAGTTTTTTCCAATGAGTCAACTCTTCTCATGAGGTGGCCAAAGTACTGGAGTTTCAGCTTTAGCATCATTCCTTCCAAAGAAATCCCCGGGTTGATCTCCTTTAGAATGGACTGGTTGGATCTCCTTGCAGTCCAAGGGACTCTCAAGAGTCTTCTCCAACACCACAGTTCAAAAGCATCAATTCTTCAGCGCTCAGCCTTCTTTACAGTCCAACTCTCACATCCATACATGACTACTGGAAAAACCATAGCCTTGACTAGACGGACCTTAGTCGGCAAAGTAATGTCTCTGCTTTTGAATATGCTATCTAGGTTGCTCATAACTTTTCTTCCAAGGAGTAAGCGTCTTTTAATTTCATGGCTGCAGTCACCATCTGCAGTGATTTTGGAACCCAAAAAAATAAAGTCTGACACTGTTTCTACTGTTTCCCTATCTATTTCCCATGGAGTGATGGGACTGGATGCCATGATCTTCTTTTTGATATTTCTCCCAGCAATCTTGATTCCAGCTTGTGCTTCATCCAGCCCAGCATTTCACATGATGTACTCTGCATATAAGTTAAATAAGCAGGGTGAAATATACGGCCTTGACATACTCCCTTCCCAATTTGGAACCAGTCTGTTGTTCCATGTCCAGTTCTAACTGTTGGTCCTGACCTGCATACAGATTTCTCAAGAGGCAGGTCAGGTGGCCTGGTATTCCCATCTCTTTCAGAATTTCCCACAGTTTGTTGTGATCCACACAGTCAAAGGATTTGGCATAGTCAATAAAGCAGATGTAGATGTTTTTCTGGAATTCTATTGCTTTCTCAGTGATCCAATGGATGAAACCAGGAAAATAAATATACCTCCTGCCCCCAACTGGAATCAACCAGACAGCACTGTCCCCCAACACGAGGGGTCCCATCCTACCTAAAGATGCTTGGCTGGCACTGGCTGGGCCCAGGCCTGCCTCTCAGAGATGGTTGACCAACATCTCCAATGGCTTGGGTCACTTTGTGGAAGCGAAGTCTTAATCACTGGGCCACCAAGGAAATACCCTAGCTTTCTTTCCTAGGAAAATTTCTCTAAAGAGTTGCTTCTTGGTTCTGCCTACATTTTCTCACCTCCGATTCTCTCTTAAGTCCACTCTAATTGGCTTCTTGACCATAACTACACTCCTGAAACTGCTCTTGTCAATTTACCAATGAAATTCCAATTGAAAAATTAAATGGGCTTTCTTTGTCCTCATCATATTTGACTTCAACAGCATTTAAGATAAATGAAATACTTGCTTGTTTTCTACAACATCTCATGAAAGATAATTTCTCCCACCTCACTATTTCTCTATTTTCTTTATTGAATAATCTCCCTCTATTCCACCTCCAAATGTTGGAATACTTGGCCTTGGGTCTTTTCTTTTTGAAGTTTTCCTCAAATGGTCTCATTCACTGCCACAATTTTAAATACTATTTATTTGATGACAAATTTATTTGATTTAACTGACAAATCTGTATCTCCAGCCCTCATGTCTCCCCTGAATTTCTGAGCCCTAATTCCTTATGCCTACTTGAAATCTCCCCTTAAAAGCTACCTTCAACTTCACATGTTCAAATCAACCTATTAATCCTGTCCCCACCCACACTCCCAATATAACACTTCTCTTAGTTCAATAAATGTATCTCTCACTTGGTTACTTGAGCAAAAATTTAGGAGCCGTCCTTCATTTCTCTTCTTCCTGCTTCCTTTCTTATTTGTATCTGGCTTTCATCCCCAATTCTGAATCAGAGCTCCTAAAACTCTTGGAATTTCCTAAGATATGAGAATGAGCATGTCTTTTGTTATGTTAATGAGGTGACTTTTGGACAGCACCTAAGAATGAGGGCTGACTGTCAGGAAAACTAAACCACATGATTAGAGGGTTAGAACTTTCAGTCCCACATCTCCTAACCTATGGGGAAGGGAGAGAGGCTGGAGGTTGAATCAATGGCCAATTGCCAATGATTTAATCAGTCATGGCTATGTAATGAAGACTCCATAAAACCCCAAAAGGGGACTTCCCTGGTGGTCCAGTGGTTAAGAATCCACCTGCCAATGCAGGGGACACAGGTTCAGTCCCTGGTCTGGAAGATTCCACATACTGCAGGCAACTAAGCCTGTGTGCCACAACTACTGAGACCATGCACCCCAGAGACCATGTTCTGCAACAAGAGAAGCCACCACAATGAGAAGCCCACACAATAACTAGAGAGTAACCCCTGCTCACAACCAGGTTGGTGAACATGCGAAGGTGTGGGGAGAGCCATGTACCCATAGAGGGCTGGAAGATCTGTACCCTTTACTGATACCTTACGTTATGCATCTCTCCATATGGCAATTCTTGAGTTATATCCTTTAATAATAAACTGGTAGTCTAGTAAGTAAAATGATTCTCTGAGTTCTGTGAGCCACTCGAGTAAATTAATCAAATCCAAGAAGGAGGTTGTTGAAACCTCCAACCCATAGCCAGCAGGTCAGAAACACAAGTAGACAACCTGGGCTTGTATCACTGAGTAGGGAAATTTCCCTCCCATTTTCTGGATGTTTGTCTAGACTTCAGTGTCATTTCTAAATATTCGGTAGAATTCAGCAGTAAATCATCTGGACCTAAAGCTTTCTTTGTGGGGAGGTTTTAAACTACAAAATCAATCTCTTTGTTGGATATAGGGCTATTTAGCTTATAAATTTCTTGAGAGAGCTTTGGTAGTTTGTATCTTTCAAAGAATTTTTCTATCATCTAAGCTGTCAAATGTATTGGCATAAAGTTCTTCTTAATATCCCCCCCTTTTTAAAATAAATCCACACTTTTTATTTACTTTTCAGTAAGTTTGAATTCTCGAAGGGTACAGCATTACATGGATTCTGTGTTCAATGTCTTCAGTAGGAAGGTTGCTTTGGAATTTGGCAGGAACCATGCCACTGTTTCCATGAGCTTGAGTTATCTTTCCCCAGATTACTAAGGTTTTCTGCCAGGAGTTACAGTGTTGTTCTTTGCTTTGTACACAGAAACACATCTCTTGCCTAGACAGAATTCCATTTCGTCTCGAGCATATACACCTTCAATTTTCAGGAGAGCTGCATGCTCCCTCTGGTTCTGTAGACCCCACTTATAGCCAGCAAAAATGGCCTTGGACCACAGCCTTCCAGACATATTTGTCAATTTAGAAGTCCTGTTCCTAGCAGGCCTCCACAGGATCCAAGGTGGCTGCATAATAGTCCCTTCTTTTCTTTTAATATCCATAATATTTGTAGTGCTGTCACCTCATTCCTGATATTGGTCATGTGTCTTCTCTCTCCCCACTCCCACCCTAATTGCTCTGGCTAGAACTTATCAGTTTATTGATCTCAGAATCAGTTTTTTGTTTCATTGATTTTTCTCTATTATCCTTTTCTATTTCATTAATGTCAGCTCTGTTGCTTATTTCATTTTTATGCTTTCTTTGAATTTCATTTTCGCTCCTTTTTTTAGTTAATGGGGACACTGAGGTCAGTAATTTGAGATCTTTCTTCTTTTCCAATTAGTGGCATTAGTGGTGTCAATTAGGTATCCAATTAGGCATTTAGTGTTATGAATTTCCCTGAAATATACTGGTTCCCACACATTTTTGGATATTTTCATTTTCAATTAAATATAAGTAATTTCTCTTTTTGTGATAACTTTATTGACTCATAGGGTACTTTAGTGTGTAATTTAGTTAATTTAGTTTGCACATTTTTGATTGTTCAGATATCTGTCATCAAGCTCTAACTTAATTCCATTGTGATCAGACAGCATACTTTGTATGACTTTCATCCACATAAATTTATTCAGATTTGTTTTTATGGCCTAGAAAGAGTTTATTTTGATAAATACTCTATGTTCACCTGAAAAAAGAAGCATGCTACAGAAGATTTTTTATGTCTAATCACATACACCCAACACATGTATTTGATTTATATTTAAATATCTGTTGATACATCCAAAAAGTATCTTGAAGAACCTTATCCAACTTCCTATTGATGGTTATTTTGGGATTCAGGATTAACAGGTATGCATGTAAGACCAATATTTACTTTCTACTTTATACATTATTATAGTGTTTATAGTAGGAAAAGATAGGAAATAGCTTACATATATATAAATAGAGGTCTAGTTAGATAAACAGTGTATCTTTACAATGGAACCCTTTGCAGTGACTAAAAGGAAGGAGGTGAACTATAAATACTAATATGAAACAACTCTAAAATACATTGATAAGTAAAAGAAACAGTGTGTTGAAGTTGAAAAATATTGTATATCTTAAGTGAGATACCAAAAGCACTAATGAAACATTCAAACTGGTCTTCAGTAACATTTTGTTCATCAAAAGACATCATGACAGAATAAAAAGGCAAGCCACAGACTGGAAAAAGATACTCCCAATAAAGATATTCAATGAATGTTATATTTATTGGAGACATTATTAAAGAATAGCAGAAGTGAAGTTCAGTGGAATTAGAGATACTGAGGCTGGGATAACAATTCTTAGCTTATTCGTGGTCCACATTCACAGATTCTGATATGAGGCTTAGTCAGTATTCCTAGGATACTGACCTGGAATTCAGTACAGCTCATTTTTCACTTCTTCCAGACCTCAAGGACTTAGACCCTCCCCTTGTTCCCAAGTCAACAGAACCATCTGCATTTTTTGCTTCCACATGTGAGGATCTAATAACCTGGTGGACTGTGACACCACTGTAATATTTCTAGTTTTAGATCCATCTGAGATAAATCATTCTGCAACATTTTAGCTTTTATCATGTCAGCCCCTCCTCTGGAATACTACTTTGCTCTCATTTACTTTTAAAAGCTATTGACACAGTAGAATATTATTCAGTCTTAAAAAGGAAATTCTGGCACATGCTACAGCACCTTGTAGAAATCTTGATTGAGAAAAACGTAGGGAAGAGACTTAAATGGAAGAATCTTCTTAAGAAAACAATGATTGTGCTCCAGCCATGATAAGCATTTGTCTTTTTGGCAACCTGTGGCAAAGATCTAGGGTTAGTATAATCCCAGACCTCTCCCACTCAGCCATGAGCCAAGGTCTTGGATTTGTGAGGTTAGAGGCTGAGGAAATATGAAAAGAACCAAAATAAGAACACTCTCCAAGAAATTCAAGCTTGGTTGAAGAGACTGGTCCTCTTTAACTCTGCTGAGTACATTAGATACAGGAAACATCCCAGTTCTTGAAGGCACATCTTCTGTTCATTTGGCCTTTTTGACTTGTGGCTCCTGCGTGGCACTGGTCAACCCACCGCTCTTCTTCCACTCACAGATATCTGCATAGTTGCACATCCGGCATTTCCAGGCCTCCTCCACGTCAACCCCTTGAGGCTCTCGGTGGCCCATCCAGTAGGTCATATAATGCTGTACTTTGCTTCTCACCTCTTTCTCTTCAAAGGCCACTATCTCTGTACCTAGCACAGTGGCAGTCTCTTGGTGGACATACTCAATTTTCAGGCTATCAATAAGTGGGAGGTCAGACAGTGTTAGAGACAAGAAGACCAGTTCTATGAGGTCACCCAAGGACTTCACAGAGTAGCCTCCCTGCTGAGCATGGCTCAGCACTGAAGGTCCCAGTGGTTTTTCTGGATGCAGTTTTGTGTGGTGGATTAAGCTAGCAGCGGTCATTTTCCCCTGTACCATGGCATCAAAGATATATTTGTACAGGCTGACTTGAAAACAGTCTTTTTTTTTCTGAGCATCTGAAGGGAGCACAGGGTTCCCACGTGTCTTGAGTTCAGCTAGTTCCAGTTCCCCGCTGGCTGTATAGTGCAGCTCATCAATCACACCAACAAGAAGCACACCCTCCACTTCTCCAAACACTGGAAACTCTCTGATGCGCCCTTCTGACTGCAGGGTAGGAATCATTGATAATATGTTCAGAAACTTAACTGCCCAAGCATCTTCTTTACTGGTGATGGGGATACTCACAAGATCATGAACTTCTAGTTCTCTAGCTAGATGGATGCTGGCACCAGTATCCAAAATAGCTGATTTCTCAGGTGTCAAGAAACCAGAAAACTCCTTTCCATATACCATTTGCTGTTCACACCAGTTCTGAGTAGACAGGTCAGTGACATACAAGTATTTAAGATGAAATCGCTCCATAGGTGATGAGACATCCAACCTTCTTTTCCATTTTGGTGACCTTGTGAGCTTGTCATCCTTCCCAGGTAATTCGTAAGAAGGACCAGGCTTGCTAGGTGAAGCACTGGACTCTTGTGTATCCTCCAGGTCCAAAAATTCTGAGTCACTCAAGTCTGAGAATCCAGAAGCCTCTTCTGACACCGTCTCCTCTTCCTCAGTCTCTGCCATGGCACAGCTCTGGATTGGGCAAAGGCTATACACATCATATTAAAGAAATGCATTATCCAAATGAAAAATTTCTCAAAAGCACTTTTGAATTCCAATGAGGTAAAAAAAAGATTCACAACTAATTATTTATATATAGTCTTTAAAGATGCTTATTAATTTATGAACAATTAATAATGCTACAGAGTTGTAGCACACATGCGGTTTACAATAAGGCTCACTGTATCATCCATATATGAATACTCGGCAAATGTTTTTTAAGTGCAAGATAGTTTTATTCCTAAATCTGGCACTAACATATTATGTGACTTTAAGCAAATCACTTTCCTCATCCTCAATTTCTTCATTTAAAAGGAGATTTAAGGTTTGTCCTTTTTCCTTCAAAGCTCTCCTGGGGCTTCCCTGGTGGCTTAGTAGTAAAGAATCTGCCTGCCAATGCAGGAGACATGGGTTTGATCCCTGGTCCAGGAAGATCCCACATGCTCAGGAGCAAATAAGCCTGTGTGTCACAACTATTGAGCCTGTGCTCTAGAGCCCATGAGCTGTAACTACTGAGCCATACCCTAGAGCCCGTGTTCCACAACAAGAGAAGTCACTGCAGTGGGAAGTCCATGCACCATAACTAGAGGGTATCCCCTGCTGGCTGCAACTAGAGAAAAGCCTGCACAACAAAAAAGAACCAGCACAGCCAAATATAAGTAAATAAATAAAATTTTGTATATATATAAAATCTCTACTGCCTTGGGCTATTATTTCATTATTTTAAGTAAATACAGAACATTGTAAATGCTGTAGCAATGTCTGCCAGTTTATCATGGACTGCTTCTACAATTCCTCTGAATACAAAGCTCTTGGCTAGGAAAACAAATCTCAATACCAAACTGTTCCATGAGAAAAATCATCTCTACAATGACTGTTTCAGGAACACGGTGTAGCAAAACTAAAAAACTAACTACAGGTAAATACAAATAGACCTACCCATATACAAAGTAATAGCATACAGTAGTAAGAGGATATTCACAGCAATATGCAGAAATCAGTTGTTTTTTCTATTTGAGATATATTAATACTTTACTACCTTTATAAATTCCTCCTAACATTATAGAAACTGATATTTCTTGCTAAGTTTTATTTTCTCTCCCCACAAGAAATTAGCTTATGATGGAAAACATCTGTCAGTGAACACTCTGAAAATATTACTGTATGAGCATGCTTGCTAAATCACTTCAGTCACGTCTAACGTTTTGCGACCCTATAGACTGTAGCCCACCAGGCTCCTCTGTCCATGGGATCCTCCAGGCAAGAATACTGAAGTGGGTTGCCATGCTCTCCTCCAGGGGATCTTCTTGACCCAGGAACTGAAACCACGTCTGTTATATCTCCTGCAGTAGCAGGTGGGTTCTTTACCACTAGCACCACCTGGGAAGCCAACAAATATTACTGGATTTTGCTATAAATAATAGTGGATATTGGGAATTCCCTAGCGGTCCAGTGGATTGGGCTCCATGCTTCTAATGCAGGGGGCACAGGTTCTATTCCTGGTTGGAGAACTAAGATCCCACATGCTGCACTGCACAGCCAAAATGTGCTAGACACTGAACCAGGTGCTGTAATCTCACTACTTTACTACAGGACAAATACTCTTTCTCTTTACAACAAGCAATTTCACAAACACAGGAGATAGAAAGACTAGAACAATGAACACAATCTAGTTAGCAACTATTGACATGTTGCTGTATTTGCTTCTTTCAGGTGCTTTTTGTTTTCAGTTTAACTATTTTAATATAAATTACAGGCAGCATAATGCTTCAAATATATGCTTCAAATGTATGCTTCAAATGCTTCAGCATACATTTCCAAAGAAGACTTCTACATTAACTATAATATTATCACATCTAATAAAATGAATAATTCCCTGATACTCTAGTCCATATTCAAATTTCCCCAAGTGCCCTAAAAATATCTTGACATTGTCCAGATTCCAGGCCTGCCCACAAGCATAGTAAGTCAGGCAGCACTTTAGATAAGAAAGGGAGTGGGTCTTGGAATTCTTGAGCCCCTGGAGGTTTGGCCAACTGCTCAGGGTTTAACAAAGTTCTGTGACTCACAAGATAAACAGTATTGTGAAAAGATTAAAGTAAAACCAGAACTGCATTCTTTCTTGAAAACTGATAACGTATCAGTTTGCAGCCTGGATTTTTAAGTGGGAACTCCCAAAACTGCAGTTTGGAGTCTCACTTGTGGAGTGGACGCACTACCTGGGACCTTTGCCCAACTGGGACTCCAGGCTGCTGTATAAGGAGGGACTTCCCAGTGCTGTCTATATCTGGATGTTGGCCAGCCCAATTTGGTGATGTATGTCCTGTTACTTTTCTCTATTGTTTCTTTTGGAGAAGACTCTTGAAAGTCCCTTGGACTGCAAGGAGATCCAACCAGTCCATTCTGAAGGAGATCAGCCCTGGGATTTCTTTGGAAGGAACGATGCTAAAGCTGAAGCTCCAGTACTTTGGCCACCTCATGCAAAGAGCTGACTCATTGGAAAAGACTCTGATGCTGGGAGGGATTGGGGGCAGGAGGAGAAGGGGACGACCGAGGATGAGATGGCTGGATGGCATCATGGACTTGATGTACGTGAGTCTGAGTGAACTCCGGGAGATGGTGACGGACAGGGAGGCCTGGCGTGCTGCGATTCATGGGATCGCAAAGAGTCGGACACACCTGAGCGACTGAAATGAACTGATTGAAATTAAGTCAGATAGTCTCCTATAAAGAATTGAATTGTGAGTAACACATGGTTTCTTTTGTTAATGAATCCTTCAAACCTGTGAAAGTAAAACTTAAAGCAAAATATAAACTGGCACTGTAAGCAGGATTCATGAAGCAAAATGCCACAAGAGATTAAGATTAATGAAGTTTTTAATTCCTGGGTGGGAAGATTTGCCTTACTGCTCATTAGCTACTAAATGGGGCGTATCCACTGGATTGCGTGAGAACTAAGACCCCAAATTAAAGCATACCAAAACTTTAGAATTTATTGAATGTTTGCAGCTCATGCCAATTGAGAAAGGATAAGAATGTACTGCCCTGGGTCAGAGAGGCTGGATCTACCTCTCTGCCTACTGTAAGGTACATGAAGCCAAATTAAAACTGGCTGAAGAGAAGTCAAAATTGGAGAAAGAATTATGCAATTCGCAAGGGCAATTGTCCATGTTATTTGTCAAAGATTTATTTTAGCTGATCAAGTCCATTTTCCAGTTGGTAGCCAAAAAAGTCGCTATAAAGGTTGCAGAAACTATGAGCCATGCCGTGTAGGGTCACCCAAGATGGATTGGTCACAGAGAGGTCTGACAAAATGTGATCCACTGGAGAAGGGAAGGCAAACCAGGTCAGTATTCTCGCCTTGAGAATCCCATGGACAGTATGAAAAGGCACAAGATATGACACTGAAAGATGAACTCCCCAGGGCTGTAGGTGCCCAATATGCTACTGGAGAAGAGTGGAGAAACAGCTCCAGAAAGAATGAAGAGACAGAGCCAAAGCGAAAACAACACCCAGTTGTGGATGTGACTGGTGATGGAAGAAAAGTCTGATGCTGTAAAGAACAATATTTTATAGGAACCTGGAATGTCAGGTCCATGAATCAAGGTAAATTGGAAGTGGTCAAACAGGAGATGGCAAGAGTAAACATCAACATTTTAGGAATCAGTGAACTAAAATGGACTGGAATGGGCAAAGTTAATTCAGATGACCATTATATCTACTACTGTGGACAAGAATCCCTTAGAAGAAATTTAGTAGCCCTCATAGTCAACAAAAGAGTCTGAAATGCAGTACTTGGATACAGTCTCAAATATGGCAGAATGATCTCTGTTCATTTCCAAGGCAAACCATTCAGTATCACAGTAATCCAAGTCTATGCTCCAACCACTAATGCCAAAGAAACAAGTTGAATGGTTTCTATGAAGACCTATAAGACCATCTTGAACTAACACAAAAAAAGATGTCCTTTTTATCATAGGGGACTGGAATGCAAAAGTAGGAAGTCAAGAGATACCTGGAGTAACAGGCAAGTTTGGCCTTGGAGTACAAAATGAAGCAGGGCAAAGGCCAACAGAGTTTTGCCAAGAGAACGCACTGGTCATACCAAAAACCCTCTTCCAACAACACAAAAGAAGACTCTACACATGGACATCACCAGATGGTTAATACCAAAATCAGATTGATTACATTCTTTACAGCTGAAGATGGAGAACCTCTATACAGTCAATAAAAATAAGACTGGGAGCTGACTGTGGCTCAGATCATGAACTCCTTATTGCCAAATTCAGACTTAAATTGAACAAAGTAGGGAAAACCACTAGACTATTTAGGTATGACCTGAATCAAACTTCTTATGATTATAAGCGGAAGTGACAAATAGATTGAAGGGATGAGATCTGATAGACAGAGTGCCTGAAGAACTATTGATGGAGGTTTGCGACATTGTTCGCAAGGCAGTGATCAAGACCATCCCCAAGAAAAAGAAATGGAAAAGCAAAATGGCTGTCTGAGGAGGCCTTACCAATAGCTGAGAGAGTAAGAGAAGCAAAAGGCAAAGGAGAAAAGGAAAGATACACCGATTTGAATGCAGAGTTCCAAAGCATAGCAAGGAGAGATAAGAAAGCCTTTCTCAGTGATCAGTGAAAAGAAATAGAGGAAAACAATAGAATGGGAAAGACTAGAGATCTCTCAAGAAAATTAGAAACACCAAGGGAATATTTCATGCAAAGATGGGCACAATAAAGGAAAGAAATGGTCTGGACCTAAACAGAAGCAGAAGATATTAAGAAGAGGTGGCAAGAATACAAAGATCTATACAAAAAAGATCTTCATGACCCAGATGACCATGATGGTGTGATTACTCACCTAGAGTCAGACATCCTGGAATGCAAAGTCAAGTGGCCTTAGGAGGCATCACTACAAACAAAGCTAGCGGAGGTGATGGAATTCCAGTTCAACTATTTCAAATCCTAAAAGATGATGCTGTGAAAGTGCTGCACTCAATATGCCAACAAATTTGGAAAACTCAGCAGTAGCAACAGGACTGGAAAAGGTCAGTTTTCATTCCAATCCCAAAGAAAGGCAATGCTAAAGAATGTTCAAACTACTGCACAATTGCACTCATCTCACATGCTAGCAAAGTATGCTCAAAATTCTCGAAGCTAGGCTTCAATATAGTACATGAACTGATAACTTCCAGATGTTCAAGCTGGATTTACAAAGAGCAGAGGACCCAGAGATCAAATTGCCAACATCTGTTGGATCATCAAAAAAGCAAGAGAGTTCCAGAAAAAATATCTATTTCTGCCTCATTGACTATGCCAAAGCCTTTGACTGTGTGGATCACAACAAACTGTGGAAAATTCTTCAAGAGGTGAGAATACCAGACCACCTTACCTGCCTCCTGAGAAATCTGTATACAGATCAAGAAGCAACAGTTAGAACTGGACATGGAACAACAGACTAGCTCCAAACTGGGAAAGGAGTATGTCAAGGCTGTATGTATATTGCCACTCTGCTTATTTAACCTATATGCAGAGTACATCATGTGAAATGCTGGGTTGGATGAAGCACAAGCTGGAATCATGATTGCCAGGAAATATCAACAACCTCAGATATGCAGATGATACCAGCATAGCGGCAGAAAGTGAAGAGGAACTAAAGAGCCTCTTGATGAAAGTGAAAGAAGAGAGTGAAAAAGTTGGCTTAAAACTTAACATTGAAAAAACTAAACTAAGATCATGGCATCCAGTCCCATCATTTCATGGCAAATAGATGAGAAAACAATGGAAACACTGAGAGATTTTATTTTTTAGGCTCCAAAATCACTACAGATGGTGACTGCAGCCATGAAATTAAAAGACGCTTGCTACTTGGAAGAAAAGCTATAACCAACCTAGAGAGCATATTAAAAAGCAGAGACGTTACTTTGCCTACAAAGGTCCATATAGTCAAAGCTACGGTTTTTCCAGTAGTCATGTATGGATGTGAGAGTTGGACCACAAATAAAGGTGAGTGCCAAAGAATTCATGCTTTTGAACTGTGGTGTTGGAGAAGACTCTTGAGAGTCCCTTGGACTGCAAGGAGATCAAAGCAGTCAATCCTAAAGGAAATCAGTCCTGAATATTCATTGGAAGGACTGAGGCTGAAGCTGAAATTCCAATATTTTGGCCACTTGATGTGAAGAACTGACTCATTGGAAAAGACCCTGACTATGGGAAAGATTGAAGACAGGAGTAGAAGGGGACAACAGAGGACGAGATGGTTGGATGGCATCACCAACTTGATGGACATGAGTTTGAGCAAGCTTTGGGAGTTGGAGATAGACAGGCCATGGGGTCACAAAGAGTCTGACATGACTAACAGACTGAACAATAAGATGCTCTTTCAGTCTAAACAACCCTGAGGCTGACAGTTAGGGAAATTAAAATGGAGAAAGTCTTGTTCAGGCTTCAGAAGCAGGAGGGCAAGCCCCTGACCTGGCTTCTGACCTGCCTGAACACTGTCCAGATTCAGTGCCTGCCCACAAGCATAGTAAGTCAGGCAGCACTTTAGATAAGAAAGGGAGTAGGTCTTAGAATTCTTGAGCCCCTGGAGGTCTGGCCAACAGCTCAGGGTATAATGAAATCCTATGACTTACAAGATTAAAAAAAACAACATTGTAAAAAAATTAAAGTAAAACCAGAGCTGCATATTTGGACACAAATATGCAGGAACCCCTGAAACTGCAATGTGAAGTCTCACCGGTGTAGTGGATGCACCGCCTGGGACCCTTTCCTAATTGGGACTTCCGCTTGCCATTATCGAGGGACTTCCCAGCACTGTTTAAATTTGGATATTGACCAGCCCAATTTGGTGATGCATGTGCTGTTACTTTTCTCTATTGTTTCTATTTCTTTTCTTTAATGATAGTATATTGAAATTAAGTCAAATAATTTTCTATTAAAAAAACCTGAAATTGTGTGTAACAAGTTATTTCTTTTGTTTGCAAACCCTTCGAACCTGAAACGAAAGTAAGACTTCTGGCAAAACAAACCCTTCATAGGAAAAAAAAAAAGTATGATCAGTCCACTAGTATTTGACTTTGAGTGTCCAAGAAAATAATTTGACACAGAATCTAAGCTGATTGAGGTTATAAGCCAAATTTCCTCCTTGCTACTCTAATGAACAATAAAAGAGATGCATTCACCAACTCCCATGGTAAAAGTTTAACAATTGGTACCTTGAAAATGGTATAAATATTAGTTGTTGTTGTACTTAACTAATTTTTAAATAGTCTAAATTCCCCCAAAGAAAGAAGACACAGATAACCGAAAGAAAAGTTATTTGTAATAAACAAAGGTAATACAATGCTCAGACTTCTGGGTATATCCTATTAATTTATTGCTTTATAGGATACTTCAACAGTAATAAAACACAGGAACACATTTGCACAAGTGTCTTAAACTATAAGTGGGTCTTAGATAATGATAGTTTCAAAATGAGTAATGTTATTTGGACAATGAAGTCCCTGAAAGTGGGAGAGAATCTTTACCCTTCATCAAAAAACAAAAGTTAAAAGGCATGACAGTGCACTGTGTCCCAAATTGCAGTCCGTATCTTTTTGACAGGAGATGATTTTACATAGTACATAGATCAACACCTTCAGATTCATCTTAGAATAAATATAAAGCCTTTAGAGCATTTATCAAATGCATAATTTCATATGCAGTGTTTCTCAGTGCAAGTTCGTTTTTTAAAATAAAAGTTAAAAATTAAAAATATGAGAATAACAATAATACAGGTAGTACACAGGTATGGCATAAATAGGTGGTAAGTGAATAAGATGTTTGGGAAACACCAGCATAGTGTCAAGAGTCTGGAGGTCCTATAGCTCTGGATTCTGAATCTGACTAGGTCAATAGTATTTAGTAGTAGGCTACTTGCTTTCCAAGTTCTCTTGGGCAAGTTTTTCATTTTACTGAGGCTACTGACACATCTTTGAAATTAGAGTACTTCTTCCAACAGTACTTCTGCCAACACCAGCTTCTCTGGTGGTTTAGCCGGTAAAGAATCTACCTGCAATGCAGGAGACCTGGGTTCGATCCCTGGGTTGGGAAGATTTCTTGGAGAAGGGAATGGCTACCCACTCCAGTATTCTTGCCTGGAGAATTCCATGGACAGAGGAGCCTGGTGGGCTACAGTCCATGGGGTCACAGAGTTGGATATAACTGAGTGACTAACACTTTCCAACAGTACTCAGCTACCCAAATGACAGTGTGATAACACAGTAGACACTGCCACTCAACAAATGTGGGTCTCCTCCTTCCCAAGGAAGACATGAGGTAGTGTATCTACTCCCTCTGTCGAATTAAAATAAATTTTAGGAGAGAAAAAACTTCTACTCACCTGGGACTTGGCTGATCTTCCTCCTCACAGGGAAAGGCAGAATGCTAAACTGACAGACAAGTCTGGGGGAGGAGAAAGCTCTGAAAGACCAGGTCTGAAATTGGAGAATCCAGATTAGCAACCGCCGGACTTGCTGCGGTAAAAGAGCAACTTTTGGTCTTTTCTCACCTGACCGGTCCCTCACACTGTGGTGTTTCCTCCTCTCTGATCCTCACTGCACGGACTGTTGCCCACACAAATCCTAGGTAATGCTTGCCTCTCTTTACGGGCAAATTCTCCGTAACTTCTTCGTTTTGCCCACACCCTGGATGCAGACACTCGATCCAATCCCTGCTTCCAGCAACTAAAAGTGTCAACAATAGCGAAGATCTCCCAGCAACTCCGAGGTCAGTTCCCTCTTCCAGCCCCAACCTGGGCTCAGAAGCTCAGAAAGAGATATCAAATCCAGAGGCTTTTCCTCCCTGAGGGATTCCTGATGCCTCCGGAACTGCCACTGGCTTTACCACCAATATTCTGACATGGTCCGTACAAGCCCGGACTTGCGGTCCCAGAAACTTCTGCTTTCAGCGGGGACCTTCCCACCATCCCCAAACCACTGTCTCCCCGGGAGTCTCAAGCATGCCCAAAAGTTTACTGAGCACTCCCTACAAGGTGCTAGAGGAGCGGCGAGAAGGGGATCGCTGGCTTCGGGAAGGGGGTCCCAGCCGACAGCACGGTCTTCCAAGGTGAGAAGGTCCTCAACCCACAGGAACAGACGAGATAAACCGCTACTCCGGAGCCATTCCCACCCGGAGAAGGCGATAGGGGGACGTAGTAACCGCGGGTACAGATCCCAGGGTTCCAAAACGCAGCCCCGAAGCCCGCCACCCGCATTCGCCGGCCTTCTTCTAACCCTCCTAACCTTGGATACGCCTCCGACTCCAGGACTTGACCTGCTCCTCTCGAGCTTCGCAACCGCTCCCGGATTCTCTCTTAGGTTCGAGTACTAGTCAGGTCCTCTTCCTTCAAACGACGGCTTCTCAAGAAAGCCGCCGGAGACCACGCCCACAATGCCCGGCAGCTGCCCAAGGACCGCCCCCTCCCAGAGGCCTCTGCGGCGCCGCTTAGTCTTAACCGGCTTGCGACTCAGACTGGCAAGCCGCTAGCTGCGGACCGGAGGTGGGTCCTGGTGAGAGTAAGCGTTAGTGCTGAGTCTGCGCTTTGCCACCTTGGATTCTGTATATTGTTCTTTGCATCTCGCACCAGCTTCCCCAGCGGAGAGAAAAGCCACCAACTCACTTTTCAAAGATGCTGGCACTCGTCTCATCAATGTGTTTCTTTTTTCTATTTGCTTACTTTTTAGTTAACACTTTTGTTAGGAAATATAACACAATTATATTCTGAACTAGAAAGATAAGTATAATAATCATTGAACAGACATGTCATCATGTAGAGCAAAAATAGAAAAGTGTCAGGCGCTTCACAAATACACTCTCTGCCTCCTTCCTAAGAAGACCAGTAGTCTGACTTTTTTTCTGTTTAATTTTGGTTTTATATTGGAGCACTTTTGATTAACAATGTTGTACTAGTTTCAGGTGCGCAGCAAAGTGACTCATACATATACACGTATATATTTTGGGAGGGGGGCTTCCCTGGTGGCTCAGTGGTAAAGAAGGCACCTGCCAGTGCAAGAGATCCCAGTTCGATCCCTGAGTTGGGAAGATTCCCTGGAGAAGGAATTGGCAACCCACTCCAGTATTTTTGCCTGGAAAATCCCATGGCCAAAGGAGACTCGCAGGCTACAATCCACCCGGTCACAAAATAATTGGACACAACAGCTAAACAACAGCAATTCTGTTTCAAAATCTTTTCCCATTAGGTTACTACAGAATATTGAGCAGTGTTCCCTGTGCTATACAGTAGGTCCTGGTTGGTTATCTATTTTAAATATAGCAGTATATATATGTCAACCCCAAACTCCCAATGGATCCTTCCCCCCACCACTAGTCTCACTTATATGACAATCATTGTTTTAAAAAACACAGTTTTTAATAAGTATTTGCAAACTTGATTTGTGACAAAGGTGGCATCACATAGCAATGGAGGAAAAAAAGATGGTCTTTTCAATGAAGGGTCTGTGACAATAGGGTATCCTTATGGAAAAAAGATAAAATGAGACACCTCATTTCATCACAAATATCAATTCCAGGAGGATTTAAGACCTAAATACATTTTGGACTTCATAATAGGGAAATATTTCTTTTAAAAAATACAAGAACGCTTACTCAGTTGTGTCCAGCTGTTTGCGACCCCGTGGACTGTAGCTGACCAGGTTCCTCTGTCCATGGGATTTCCCAGGCAAGAATACTGAAGTGGTATTTAAAAATTTTTAAAATGTTAAATAATAAAGAAAACTACAAAGGACATTTTGGGTCTGTTGAAGAAGTTAAATGTGACATATATTAGATAATTAGATAACCAATTACCAACATCCTGAGTGTGATTTTGTGGCTGTGTAGGAAAACATCCTTGTTCTTGGAAATGGGAAAGTTGAGGAAAATCTTCTTAATCAAGTGAAATATGAGTGGGCATTGCTTATTGAGGCTGGAGGTTTCTGCCTCCTCCCAAATGTAACTTTCCTTCACCAAGATGTAATTCCCAATGCTGTGAAAGCCCCTCCTCCACTCTTTCACATATGGACCTATTATCTTCCAATAGAGTTTGAGGAGGCAGTACTGCTGGGTGGAATCAAGCAAAAGGGACTGAGAAATGATCACACCATGGGGAAAAGATATGTCCAAGTTAGCTGGATAATGTTCCCCAAAGCTTTCAATCTCAAATTTCAGAAAATATTACCCTTCCCCCAAAAGGCTATCATAAGAAGCCTAGGTTTTTAACGTGTGTGTGTGTGTGTGTGTGTGTGTGTGTGCACGCTCAGTGGTATCTGACTCTGTGACCTCATGGATTGCAATCTGCAGGGCTCCTCTGTCCAAGGAATTTTCCAGATAAGAATACTGGAGTGGGTTGCCATTTCCTACTCCAGGGGATTTTCCTGACCCAGGGATTGAACCTGTGTCTCTTGAGTCTCCTACACTGGCAGGCAGATTCTTTACCATTTGCCTCTATTTACGGTCCTCGGTTAATGTCCATCTGTATACGAAAATCATTGATTTAGATCTTCTACCTCCAGGGATGTCTGTAATCTGGGAAATACTATTAGACACAAATCATGTTTCCTCTTTCTGTCTTACCTTCCTTACTCTTTCAGAGCATAGAATTTGTACCTCTAAACCACACTGATTACATTCTTTGATTTAAATGTTTATAAATATGAGTGTTCTCTAGAACTCTACTGTCCAATACATTAGCCTCTAGGCACATGGGGCTCTTAAGCATTTGCAATGTAGCTAGACCAAAATGAGATGTGCTGTAACTATAAAACACTGTATTTGTAGATTTAGTTAAAAAAAAAAAACAAATAACTTTTATTTTGATTACATGTTGAATTATAATATTTGGATATGTTATATCAAATTAAATACATTTTAAAATTCATTTTATTTACTGCCTTTCATTATATTAGTTTGGTTGCTAGAAAATTTTAAATTCCTTATATGATTTGCATTTTTATTTTGACTCACATTACATCGCTCTTGGACAGTGCTCTTCTTGAGCGTCAGAATATAAGGGCAGGGAATTTGTCTTACTCAAGTTTTTGTTTGTCAAAAGTGCTAGAACAATTATTGATATAATTGTTACATGCGTAAGAGAAACCCACTGATAATATTCTGTATTTGAGAATCTCTTCTTCCCTGTGTTAGGATCAGCTTCTCTTTACAAAACACCAGTTTCTGGTAATTGAAAAGAGCATTGCTTAGCTGGAGAAAGCCAGAAAAGGTAGCCCTAAAGCTAGGAATTTTCCACTTTGATTGTGATCCATACAGTCAAAGGCTTTGGCATAGTAAATAACGCAGAAATGGAAAATTCTGAAAGAGATGGGAATACCAGACCACCTGACCTGCCTCTTGAGAAATCTGTATGCAGGTCAAGAAGCAACAGTTAGAACTGGACGTGGAAAAACAGACTGGTTCCAAATAGGAAAAGGAATACGTCAAGGCTGTATATTGTCACCCTGCTTAGTTAACTTCTATGCAGAGTACATCATGAGAAATGCTGGGCTGGATGAGGCACAAGCTGGAATCAAGATTGCTGGGAGAAATAACAATAACCTCAGATATGCAGATGACACCACCCTTACGGCAGAAAGTGAAGAGGAACTAAAAAGCCTCTTGATGAAAGTGAAAGAGGAGAGTGAAAAAGTTGGCTTAAAGCTCAACATTCAGAAAACTAAGATCATGGCATCTGGTCCCATCACTTCATGGCAAATAGATGGGGAAACAGTGGAAACAGCGGCTGACTTTATTTTGGGGGGCTCCAAAATCACTGCAGATAGTGATTACAGCCATGAAATTAAAAGACGCTTATTCCTTGGAAGGAAAGTTATGACCAACCTAGATAGCATATTAAAAAGCAGAGACATTACTTTGCCAGCAAAAGTCCATGTAGTCAAAGTTACGGTTTTTCCAGTAGTCATGTATGGATGTGAGAGTTGGACTCTAAAGAAAGCTGAGCACCGAAGAATTGATGCTTCTGAACTGTGGTGTTCAAGAAGACTCTTGAGAGTCCCTTGGACTGCAAGGAGATCCAGCCAGTCCATCCTAAAGGAAATCAGTCTTGAATATTCACTGGAAAGGCTGATGTTGAAGCTGAAACTCCAATGCTTTGGGCACCTGATGCAAAGAACTGACTCATTTGAAAAGATCCTGATGCTGGAAAAGATTGAAGACAGGAGGAGAAGGGGACGACAGAGAATGAGATGGTTGGATGGCATCACTGACTCAATGGACATGAGTTTGAGTAAGTTCTGGGAGTTGGTGATGGACAGGGAGGCCTGGCGTGCTGCAATCCATGGTGTCGCAAAGAGTCAGACACACCTGAGCAACTGAACTGAACTGAAAGCTAGGAAGTTAGGGGACCTGGGTTAAGAATGTAAGACTGGGCCACGCTTCTGCCAGAACAGGCAGCCTCAGATGTAGGACATTTGAACCCTTGACTCAACTAGGGTTTATTCATTTATCAGTTTGATAAACCCAGGAGCTCTAGCTTCAAGTGAGGCTTGATCCAGGTCTCAAACAGTGTGAACAGAACTGAGTTTTCACTCTCCAGTGTTTGGATGTTTCCTCTGTGTTTCATTTACATGCAGTCTTCCTCCTCTTCCACTGTCAGTAGCTTCCAGGGCCAGTTTCAGGTTTCGTCCAGTGGAGAAAACAGTCCATTCCCTAATATCTCAAATATAAGTCCAGAAATTGTCCAATTGGCCCTGATTACTCAAAGGGGGGCTATATACTTGTCTTAACCAGAGTTGCCAAAAACAAAACAAACAGAGCCTGAGGCAAGGATTAGATGCTTTTTTTTTTTAAGGTACAAACCCAGGACTTCCCTGCTGGTCTAGTGGTTAAGGACTTCCCTCACAACTCAGTCGGTAAAGAATCTGCCTGCAATGCAGGAGACCTGGGTTCGATTCCTGGGTTGGGAAGATCCCCTGGGGAAGGAAATGGCAATCCATTCCAGTATTCTTGCCTGGAAAATCCCATGGACAGAGGAGCCTGGTGGGCTACAGTCCATGGGGTCGCAAAGAGTCGGACACGACTTAGTGACTAAACCACCTCGTGGTTAAGACTTACGCTCCCAATGCATGGGGCGTGGTTTCAATCCTTGGTCAGGGAACTAGGTCCCACATGCAGTGTGGCATGACCAAAAAACAAGGCAAAACTGCAAAACCATGGTACCAAAGGTAAGAAAAGAAGGAAATGTAGCCAACAGTGTGAAGCAAACTGAAGTGGTATAGCACTGGCTATCGTGTCATGTTGAGCCGTGGTCTTCCACAGTGATTGCAGAGTAATTTTATAAAAAATCCCTTCTAGTACAAAACCCAATAGGATTAGATCTAGATCTTTATTAATAAATTCAGTCAAGAACTCAATTGTTCATCCAAAATTTCATAAATTTGGGGTAGTATTTGCCATAGTCTGTGTGCAGGTCACTCCAGACATGAGGTAGAGAATTTCCAGACATGAGGTAGAATGAAAGGAGAAAAGAGTTTATTAGAGCAGGAGATACTGTTAGAACAATGGGCCAGCTCAAGGGAAAGCTGACCCCTTTTGCAGGCTAGTAGCCAGTTTTTATAGCCTCTAGAGAGAGAAAACTCCTCCTGCAAGGGTGGCCTTGGGTGACTGGTTAGGATGCTATAGGATGGGTAATAGGGTGGGTATTTTACCTCATAGGGGGTCCAGGAACTGGCCAGTGTAGATCAGGAGGCTCATGGCAACAAGTGTTATGGGACTTGGTTAATTCTGGAAATTTTTGTCCTGTGACCTTGATATAAGTCTCCACACCTGTGACCTTGATAAAGGGCTCTATAGTCCCATCTCTTTTTATTTATGGGCCAAATATTTGGCCTGCTCATGATGAACTGACTACCTACCCCATCTCAGGTCATGGGGACACAGGTCACTGGGAAAGGGATGATGACCATTCCTAGATTCTTCAGGCTTAACAGAGGCATCGTGGGGTCCTGGGTTCCAGTGCCTGCTCTCTGACAGGGTGCATTTACAGAGAGAGATGAGAGTCCACAGAATGACAAGGCAGCTTGTTCAAGCATTGTCTGAGTGTTGGCCAGGTGATATTCTTGTTCTGCTATTATCTGGAGATTTATTTGTCATATTTTAGAAGAAACAAATTTACCAAGAAGTTTGAAGATACATGGCCTGAAGATTAATAGAAGTAGAAAGGCTGCCAAGTGGCTTAGAAGAGGGGCTAGCCAGAACCAGAACCAGACATTGGTCTGTGGTATTAAATGTTTCTCTAGGTATGAGAAGATTCAAGAATTGGACTCATGAAAATCTTTACCTGAAAGTATGAAAGCCCCTCTCTTACAGGGACTCTTGGGGATCGTCCCCCACCACTTGCTTGTTCCTTTCTCCTCAAACCCTCTGCAAACAGGCAAATGGCAATGGAAGCAACTGAGAAACTCTGGCTAGGATTACCCTCTGGCATGTTCCAAAGGCCCCATACCCCACTGCACCCCAGTAGCTGTCACCCAAGTGGGTGAGGGCTCTCCTTTCTTCTTTCTTCCTTAGGCTGAGGATTAGGCCAATTGATAATGTGCTGGCATGGGTCAGGCACTTAAAAGACATCACTGCACCTGCTGCTTGAAGACTCCTGTGACAGGATAAGGTGGTCATGGAATGGACCAGGCTACAGGGCATCCACCCTCAGCAAGACAACTTCCATGCACCATGAGGCATTTATTGGTCCAAGCAAAACACTGAGCCCACTTCCTTGGCCACCACCTTCCTGGTAGGACTAAAAGACAGATTCCTCACCCTGTTTGTTTTCCTTGTTATTTTCACTTTTCTTTCAGTCCAGATTGATTTACAGGAGCTTAGGTATTGCCACTGAACCATCCCAAGAGTGCCTTCCATGTTTCAGGAAATCACCAATTGGAGATTTATCCATTGGTCCTGGGAATCTCTCTCTTTTCTGTCTTTCCATGCCTGAGTCACATGGTTGGTGCCTTGGCCTCATGGTTTACACTTAGGGGTCACCTCTCACTGTTGGATGCAACTGTTGGGATGGTCAGCCATTTTGTGCCACTAGTTGAATGGAGGGTTCACTGGGACAAAAGGGATGCCTTTGAGTCAACTAGTGACTCTCAGTATCCCCATTCTACAGCATATAGGCTAAAAATGGGTACTAGTATGTCCAGGAGCCTCCCTCAGACTCACCTTTGGCTACATTCTCAGGAACTGGAAAAATTTGAAAATCTAGACTGACCTCAATACAAATTGGAGGACCAAGAAAACTGATCTCTTAATGGCACACTAAATTATACCTCCATCCTCCAACTTGATCTCTTTTGCTGAAAGCAGGGGAAAAGGACTCACTCAGAAGTTCCTTATGTTCAAATCTTTATGACCCTTAATCAGAACCTTGTTCTGAGGTACACATACCACATGTCTTTCTGTTGCCGCCTTATCCCCACGCCCACCCCCCATCCCCATCCCTCTCTGTCTCCTTCTCCATCAGATCTCCTAGATGACCCCAACTCAGCTTTCCCTGTCCACATTTGATCTTTATCACTGCAGACAAGGAAGGGATTCTGAAGTTCCCTTTGGTCCAGGACTTTCTCCTAGCCTGAGGGATCAAAAAACTCTCCTAACATTCTAAAGAATCCCCTTCTAACTTCTCCTGTCTCTGGGGGTGGGGGAGTGTTGGGAGGAACCAAGCTTTCCCTACTTCTGCAAGTTCCCTTACTCCTCCAGATTCTTCTGATCAAACTAAGACCCCACCTCCCCAGAGGGACAATCCTTGCTAGGACAACATTTTATCCGTCAGTCTGCCCCTGTTAACAGAGCTGATTTGAGCACTCTAATTTAAATTTTAGCTATTAGACCATGACCACAGAAGGGAAAAAAACAGTATGACCATGATATTCTTTAGACTCCAGAGAAAACTGGTTAAAGTGAAATCTTTCTGAAATTATAAAACCAGTTTTCCTAGCATGTACAATAAGAAAAAGACAGAAATATGCCTAGGAAAAGCTTGAAGTTAGCTCTTATCATGTCCTTGAGATACACAGCCCACATTTTCTGAGACTTCAGCCTTTGGTAAATTGGCAGAACTTCAAGTCAAGGGAAAAAAGGAACAGAGACATTTTAAATCTCAAGCGAAAAACTATGATATCAGATCTGTCTCTCTGTATTTATGTCTCAGTGTATGTCTTAGTCTTTGGATAATATTGCTGAGGTTAATTCGTAAATGAGCTCTAATTTAATTGGCCTAAAGAAAGTAAGCACCTATAAATCAAACAATTCTAAATACAAGAGAAATTAAGCTAAAGGAATTCCAGGTTCATGTGAATGAGGAATAGTCAATATTAAATTAATACCTGGTATTTAATGTTTGTTGATCTAATTAATATAGACATATCTTAAGAATAATTAACATTAAGCATAATATTTTTATTGTACCTAAGTTTAATATAAACTAAAGAGCTTATTATATCTGTTGCAAATTTGTCCATAAGGAAAGTAACTCAATGTGAATAAACTTTTAAGGAAAGAAAATGTGAGATAAGAGTTTTTAGGTAAACTCTATTAAAAATAATTTTGTTTTAGTCTCTCCAGATTTTGGTAACCTGAATTTCTAGGGTTGTGCTGAATTAAGTGTTGGAAGTTTATTGAATAGCTAGGTCACTCCCAAATAAAATAAGATACTGAAACATTAATTACTAAACATTGGCTTCCTTTTACAGAGAAACTAAAGATATTTTGAACTATTAATGAATATGTTTGGTGCCATCCTGAGATGTTCCCTATAAGAAAGGAAATGTTTTTTAGAAATAATTTAGAAATTATTAGTTATTTTCACCAATCTACAGAAAGATGATATAAAGGACAGTTCACGGTTGCTTAAGAAAAGTAGGATGTTTTTCTAGTAAAGGAGGTACACGCTTCACTCCTGTGACCTTGGTCTAAAGCTCCACAGTCTTCTCTGGAGATGTGTGCAAACTAAATCTGGGAGGATAAGTAGGAGCTAACTAAACAAAGAAGCTAGGCAGAAGGAGGAGAAAACAGCATGACTGGTGAACAGAAACCATAAAAGAGCATAGAATTTAGAGGACCATAAGATGTTTTGTCTGGAGAGACATATGCTCGGGGAGAAATCTGGGGCCAACTGTTAGAAAACTAGGCAATGCTCTATACCAAGTATTCTATTAAGGAAATTGACCTTTACTTTTTATGAGAAACCACTGAAGGATTTCTAGCAATAATTTGATTAGTTATATATTTTAGAATGATTAGTTTAGCAGCAGTGGGGAAGATAGATAAGTCCAGATTAGATATAGAAAAAATAGTTGGGAATCTAAGCAATTAGGAAATGCTAAGAGCCTGACTAAAGCACTGACAATGGAAATAGAACAGAGGGTATAAACTGATGAGGTCCTAAATAGCATGTATAGGACCTGGTGACTGATTGGGGGTTGGGGGGGTGGGGGCAATGGATGAGAGGGAGAAGCTTAAACTGGAGAATTGAATGAGTGGTGATACCACTTCCTGGATTAAGGAATACAGATTTTATCCCCAAAGCTGGGTTGAGTTTTGGACATGATGACTTTGAGGTTTACTGTGAAATATCCAAGGAGAGATATATGGTGGGATGTTGAAGATAATGACCTGGGTTCAGGAGAGATTTGTAAAATATAGATGTAGATGTAAGAGGTGTTGGGATGGTAACAAAATCAATCAGACAAAATGTCTAACTTGAGAAGAGAATGTGCCTAAGGACACAACTCTGGGGAAGAACGTTCACAAGACCAACAGAAGGAGAAGTGCCTGGGGGACAGATTGAATGAATGAATAGGCAGTGATAAAAGGCAAAACCAGTGGGTAGGTTCTGAAGCATAATTTATGAAAGATCTCCTTGGGGCAACAGCAGATCTAAGAAGTAAAATTCTTAGAATGATGAAGTGCAGCTATGGTCAGCCATTAAGGGCAAGTGTTTGGAGAACCCAGTTAACAAATTTAGAGGAAAAAAAATGATAAAAAATATGACTCAGGTAAAAAGATGTGAGTAATTAAAGAAGAGGATTCTTCACTTCTTCATCTATAAAGGGAGAAGTTTCAATTAGGTGACTTCCTAGACCCTTTCCAGCTCGTAAGTTCTGATCTGATGAGCTAGCATTGAAGAGTGAGTAGGATCTGGAACTCTATGAACAGTAACTCTTTCTTCTGCTCTCCTGCCCCTCCTGCCCTCCTCTCCCATTCACCATCACGCCCGCCACGTGGTTCCCACAGAAGCTGAGATCTCTGCTTACAATTAATTTGTTTAGGGTAGGCAGCTGACCTAGTTGGGTCGATACAAGACCTTCCTCAGGACTTTGAGATAAAAATTAAGAAAAGACAGTTTTTCTCTGGGTAATGAAAAGGGAATATATGTAAAATCTAAAGTTGATGATAACCGTGATTTGCAATGAGGTGTTGGGTGTGGGGGGAGAGCTGAAGAATGAAGAAGACACAAGAAGCAAAGATCAGAGACAGAGAGAAAACTGCCTGGGTCTTCCAAAGCATTTCAGATCTTGGTCTCAGACCACTGTTATAATGTATCACTGCCCTGAATTCCATGATACCTCAATATCCTTTTATTAACAACACAAGAGAAGACTCTACACATGGACATCACCAGATGGTCAACACCAAAATCAGATTGATTATATTCTTTGCAGCCAAAGATGGAGAAGCTCTATACAGTGAACAAAAACAAGACCAGGAGCTGACTGTGGCTCAGATCATGAACCCCTTATTACCAAATTCAGACTTAAATTGAAGAAAGTAGGGAAAACCACTAGACCATTCAGGTATGACCTAAATCAAATCCCTTATGATTATACAGTGGAAGTGAGAAATAGATTTAAGGGCCTAGATCTGATAGAGTGCCTGATTAACTATGGAATGAGGTTCGTGACATTGTACAGGAGACAGGGATCAAGACCATCCCCATGGAAAAGAAATGCAAAAAAGCAAAATGGCTGTCTGGGGAGGCCTTACAAATAGCTGTGAAAAGAAGAGAAGGGAAAAGCAAAGGAGAAGAGGAAAGATATAAGCATCTGAATGCAGAGTTCCAAAGAATAGCAAGAAGAGATAAGAAAGCCTCCTTCAGCAATCAATGCAAAGAAATAGAGGAAAACAACAGAATGGGAGACTAGAGATCTCTTCAAGAAAATTAGAGATACCAAGGGAACATTTCATGCAAAGATGGGCTTGATAAAGGACAGAAATGGTATGGACCTAACAGAAGCAGAAGATATTAAGAAGAAGTGGCAAGAATACACAGAACTGTACAAAAAAGATCTTCACCAAGATAATCACAATGGTGTGATCACTCATCTAGAGCCAGACATTCTGGAATGTGAAGTCAAGTGGGCCTTAGAAAGCGTCACTATGAACAAAGCTAGCGGAGGTGACGGAATTCCAGTTGGGCTATTTCAAATCCTGAAAGATGATGCTGTGAAAGTGCTGCACTCAATATGCCAGCAAATTTGGAAAACTCAGCAGTGGTCATAGGACTGGAAAAGGTCAGTTTTCATTCCAATCCCAAAGAAAGGCAATGCCAAAGATTGCTCAAACTACCACAGTTGCACTCATCTCACATGCTAGTGGTGGCTCAGAGGTTAAAGCATCTGCCTGGAATGCTGGAGACCTGAGTTCGATCCCTGGGTCGGGAAGATCCCCTGGAGAAGGAAATGGCAACCCACTCCAGTCTTCTTGCCTGGAGAATCCCATGGAAGGGAGGGGCCTGGTAGGCTACAGTCCATGGGGTTGCAAAGAGTCGGACACAACTGAGCGACTTCACTTTCACACGCTAGTAAAGTAATGCTCAAAATTCTCCAAGCCAGGCTTCAGCAGTATGTGAACCATGAACTTCCTGATGTTCAAGCTAGTTTTAGAACAGGCAGAGGAACCAGAGATCAAATCGCCAACATCCGCTGGATCATGGAAAAAGCAAGAGAGTTCCAGAAAAACATCCATTTCTGCTTTGACTATGCCAAAGCCTTTGACTGTGTGGATCACAATAAACTGTGGAAAATTATGAAAGAGATGGGAATACCAGACCACCTGACCTGCCTCTTGAGAAATCTGTATGCAGGTCAAGAAGCAACAGTTAGAACTGGACATGGAACAACAGACTGGTTCCAAATAGGAAAAGGAGTATGTCAAGGCTGTATACTGTCACCCTGCTTATCTAACTTATATGCAGAGTACATCATGAGAAACGCTGGACTGGAAGAAGCACAAGCTGGAATCAAGATTGCCGGGAGAAATATCAATAACCTCAGATATGCAGATGACACCACCCTTATGGCAGAAAGTGAAGAACTAAAAAGCCTCTTGATGAAAGTGAAAGATGAGAGTGAAAAAGTTGGCTTAAAGTTCAACATTCAGAAAACAAAGATCTTGGCATCCTGTCCCATCACTTCATGGGAAATAGATGGGGAAACAGTGGAAACAGTGTCAGACTTTATTTTTGGGGGGCTCCAAAATCACTACAGATGGTGACTGCAGCCATGAAATTAAAAGACGCTTACTCCTTGAAAGAAAAGTTATGACCAACCTAGATAGCATATTCAAAAGCAGAGATATTACTTTGCCAACTAAGGTCGTCTAGTCAAGGCTATGGTCTTTCCAGTAGACATGTATGGATATGAGAGTTGGACTTGAAGGCTGAGCGCTGTAGAATTGATGCTTTTGAACTGTGGTGTTGGAGAAGACTCTTGAGTCCCTTGGACTGCAAGATCCAAACAGTCCATTCTGAAGGAGATCAACCCGGGGATTTCTTTGGAAGGACTGATGCTAAAGCTGAAACTCCAGTACTTCAGCCACCTCATGCGAAGAGTTGACTCATTGGAAAAGACTGATGCTGGGAGGGATTGGGGGCAGGAGGAGAAGGGGACGACAGAGGATGAGGTGGCTGGATGGCATCACTGACTCGATGGACGTGAGCCTGAGTGAACTCCAGGAGTTGGTGATGGACAGGGAGGCCTGGTGTGCTGCAATTCATGGGGTCGCAAAGAGTCGGACACGACTGAGCACCTGAACTGAACTGAACGGAAGACTTAACTAGCCTCAGTTGACTTGTTACTTGCAACTTAAAAGATTCTCAACAACTAGAGCCCATATGGGAAAGAGAAAAGTAAATGGAAGGTGAAGCTATAAGGTAGACTAGATGTAACGAGTGCCAGGCTTTGGTTTATAACTGATTAGTGGCTGTGGTGATGGAGATGGGAAATCCATCAACACTCTACAGAGTCACTAAAACTTTAAATAATAAAACTGCCAAAATGAAAAGTGAACATCTACAAAATCACTGTGGTCCTTTCATTGGCACTCAGCTTTCGCAATGTAATAAGCAATGTCAACAAATTAATTAATGCTCTCATTAATGTTTATTAATTAGAAAGTCATGTCCTATCTTATTTCTGTCTCCTTCCACAAGTGAACTGTAACTCACTAACATAGCCATAAAATGCTATGTATGGTCAGTTGGCCCTTTGTAGTATAGCCTGCCATCTTAAGTATCCTGACTGAATTGTCCATTTCCCTCCATTCCAAACAAAGGTGTTGTAGCTGGGATTATACTTCCTAAGGCAGGTGGATTAGTCTCTTAAGTGACTATACTTCATCAGTTACAGCCTCAGAAGTTAAGGACTGGAGCAGTTGGTGGAGAGATGTTTTCTTCTCCAACAGAGACTGGTTGGTTTGGCTGCTATTTGATAAGATCCAGCTAATGCTGACTCCAGGGAAGCAAGTACTGCTTTTCTGGGGGATGAGCTTAGACTGTACTTCTAGGCTATGTTATTGAGATAAACTGATACTTCTTTAATGGATTATAAGGCTGCTGGATATGCTTCAGTACCAGATATGGCTCCCACATGGCTTCTAATCTTGCTAGTAGCAAAGTAAATTAGTCCAACCTCTCTGAAGGTCAGTTTGGCAGTATCCATCATACAAATGCACATACCCTTTAGCACAGAAATTCCCATTCCAGGAATTTACCCTCTGCATCTTCTTACATCTGAGAAACAAAAACATGTGTAAGAGTATTCACTGCAAAATTATATAAATAAAAGACTGGAAATCCAAAAGGTCATCTACAATGAAATGGCTAAAGTACATTCAAACCATGGGACACTATACAGCTGTTAAAAAAAGAACAAGTAGGCACTTTGTTTACTGATATGGAATAACCTCCATGATACACAGTGAAGTAATAAAAGTAATATGCATTTGTCTAGGGAGCTGCCATTTATGCTTAAAAGTAAAAAAATGTATGCTTGTATTCTCTTGGATTTAAACAGAAAGCTCTCTAGAAGGGTGTACAAAATATGAGTTATAAAAAATGGTTGCCTGTAGGTAGAATTTTGTGTGGAGGATGGAGAAGGAAGGCTTTTCACTTACAAAACTGACCATACCTTTTGAAATTTATACCATGTGAAGTTTCCCCATTAAAAAAAAATAAAATTTTAATTAAAAAATTAGGGGTGGTAGTGATGTTTTAAACAGTAGTTTCCAAATGCTGGTCTGTATCTGTGAATGCCCAAGAAAAATAATTTATTAATCTACCATGAAATTATAAAAATAATGATGTACAAAATTTTCTATATTGTTGAATTTAATTTGAAGGGCCATCTTTTATTCTCGATTAAGTAACTTTGTGTGGAGGTTATTAGTAAATAGTAGTTATCAATGTCGTGTTTATTTACACAATGAGCAAAACTAGAAGTCGGCATCATTATGTCAATTTCTCAAATTTAGAGTCCTAAAATTCAAAGCACAGAGCTACTGGTTTAGATTGAGCTTTTGTTCTCATGGTACATAATCTGTTTTCAGCTATGAGTTTGGAAGACATTTCTCTTGTGTATTTCATGGTGTCGAGTAAGTGATGAGTTATAGCTGAAGGCTTTTCCACATTCATTACATTCATAAGGTTTTTCTCCTGTGTGATGCCTCTGATGTTTCTTAAAGGATGAATCATGCCTGTACGCTTTTCCACAGCGGTTGCATTCATATGCTTTCACTCCTGTATGGACAGTTTTATGGTTGCTAAGGTGTATCCTCTGCCTAAAGGCTTTCCCACATTCTTTACATTTGTAGGGTCTCTCCCCAGTATGGATTCTCTGGTGATGCGTCAGATAAGCTCTATGACTAAAGGTTTTACAACATGCAGTGCATGCATAGGGCTTCTCCCCAGTATGAATTCTTATATGTTCACTAAGGTGTCTAATCTGTCTAAAGGTTTTCCCACATTCATTGCACGTAAAGGGTTTCTCTCCAGAATGAGTTCTCAAATGCTGGATCAAGCTAATGTTCTGGCTGAAAGCTTTCTGACATTTATCACATATGAAGGGTTTCTCCCCAGTGTGGGTTCTATGATGCTGATTAAGAGATGAGCGATGTCTGAAGGCTTTGCCACATTCTTCACATTCAAAGGGCTTCTCACCAGTATGGATTCTCTGGTGTGTGGTAAGGGATGCACTTTGACTGAAGGCCCTACCACATTCCTTACATCTGAAAGGTTTCTCACCAGTATGAATTCTCATGTGTTCAGTAAGGTGAATGGGTTGTTTGAAGGCCTTTTCACATATATTACATTCATAGGTTTTTACTCTTATGTAACTTGTTGGATGATTAATCAGATCTGATTTGCATTTGTTTCTCTTTCTAGGTGTGTCATACTTACGGAGCCTCTGTTCTATAACAACATTTGAACTAACAATATTTTTGCCAAATTTGTAAGTTTCTTGGCTTCTCTTCTTATGGATCATAATGGTTTGTCTCACATTTCTTCCACGGTGATCCTGGTGCTTTTCTAACTCATCATCATATTTTGAGACTTTCTTCAATGTGGAATAAATGACATCATCTCTCATTAACCTTTCCATCATCATGCCATGATATAACTGTTTTTGTAAAATGTTGTATTTTTCATTTGATGCACTGGTTTCTGTTTTACTCTCCAAGTCTGAAAGAAATGGAAAAAATGCAAATAACTCATATTCATTATGGTTTGAAAAGTCAATTATTATCCTGAGTATGGAATACAGATTTAGATAACAATACATATGAAGTACATGAAATTTTGAGTATATTTAATTTTTTGCATGAGGCATGTGGGTTCTTAGTTCCCTGACCAGAGATCCAACCTGTGCCCCATGCATTGGGAGCATGCAGTCTTAACCACTGGAGTACCACGGAAGTTCCATGAAATTCTGAATGTATTTAAATATGGTTATGTAGCCTGGAGACGTAATGGGAAATTAAGACACAATGAACAAGGTCAATGTGTGATTTTATATACAGAGTAAAAATTTGAACATTTTAAGCTTCTTCTTTCTATTAATACTAAAAAATGATATTTCAGGGCTATGTCTTAACAGTGTCTTTTTACCTGATAACTATTTTTGGAAAACATTCTCAAAAAGATAAAAAGATTTCCCTCTTCCTACTCCAGCTAGTTCAGAAAATAGGTTTGAGGGAATTCCCTGGCAGTCCAGTGATTAGGACTGCAAGCTTTCACAGCTGAGGGTGAGAGGCAATGCTTCAAAGCTTCAGTGCTTCATCAAGGAGCTAAAATCCCACAAGATATGCAGTGTCGCTAAAAAATAAAAAAACAGAATAGCAATAAAATGTATGTCCTTCAGGATGAATCTGACAAAAGATGTATAATGTATACAAGACTTTTATGGGGGAAATCCTGAAAATTTATTTTAAAAAATTAGAAAATATCAATAAGTGGAACAATATACCATGTTCCTGGACAATAGGACTCAATATCATAACATTAATTGCCCCCTAAATTGATCTATAGATTCAATATATTCCAATCAAAATACCACCAGAGAATTTGTGTGCATGTAAATATAATTCATATGGAAAAGCAAGGGGCTAACAAAAGCCAGGACAATTTTGAAGAACAAGATATTAAATCTCACTATGAAATACAGTAATTAAGACAGTCTGACATTAGAGATAGAAAAATGGAACAGAACAGATAGAGCCCAGAAATAGACTCAGGCATATAAAGAAACTTGGCAGGTGACCAAGTAGCCTAAACTATTCAATAAATGGTTCTTGGGCTTATTATCCACATGTAAAAAGTTAAACTAGAGCCTCACCTCACACTATATATAAAATATATACAGATTTAAACCTAAACATGGAAAATAAAATTTTAAAGATATAAAATAATATATATTTTTTCTATAAATCAATAAGGAAAAAATAATAGAAAGATTTGCAAAGGATATAAACAGGTAATTTACAGAAGGGCTTCCCTGGTGGCTCAGACAGTAAAGTGTCTGACTGCCATGCAGAAAAGAAATCCTGGAAGGATGGCTAACAAACATGAAAAACATGCTCCCTCTTATTAGTAATCGTGAAAATTAAAAAACAAGACATCATATTCAACCACTGAATTTATAAAAATGTGAAAGTTTGATAACACCAAATGTTGACAAAGACGCTGAGTTCTGGAACCTCTCAAAACTTTCAGATGGGAGTACCAACTGGTGCAACTACTTTGAAGAAAAATTTCCTGAAACATAAAGGTAAATCTGCTCTATGACCCAACAAGTCTGCTTCTATCAAATATCTCAGAGAAATACTTACACAAGAATTACATATACAAAGTTTTATTGCAGTATCTCTATAACCCCCAAATTTAGAAACCTCTAAATTTCTATCAACAGGAAAATGGATAAATTGTGCTTTATTAACTCAAAGGAAATGAATGATATGGATAAATATGAATGAATAATATGGATAAATATCAACAGTGTTGAATGAGAAAAGCAAGTGGAAGAAGTACACATACCATTTTTTTTAAAGAATAAGAATATGCAAAACAGTATTATAAGTAGTAATTTACGTGCTATAAGTCACAACAAGATCCTCTATGATCCACCTCCTAGAGTAACAGAAATAAAAAGAAAAATAAACAAGTGGGCTCTAATTAAACTGAAAAATTTTTGCATAGTAAAGGAAATTATAAACAAGGTGAAAAGACAACCCTCAGAATGGGAGAAAATAATATCAAATGAAACAACTGACAAAGGATTAATTTCCAAAATATACAAGCAGCTCACGCAATTCAATACCAGAAAAACAAAACAACCCAATCAAAAAGTGGGCAAAACACCTAAATAGACATTTCTCCAAAGAAGGCATACAGATGGCTAGTGAACACATGAAAAGATGCTCAATATCACTCATTACTACAGAAATGCAAATCAAAACTACAATGATATATCACCTCACACTGGTCAGAATGGCTATCATCAAAAAATTTACAAGCAATAAATTCTGGAGAGGGTGTGGAGAAAAGGGAACCTATTGCACTGTTGGTGGGAATACAAACTGATATGACCACTGTGCAAGACAGTATGGAGATTCCTTAAAAAACTAGGAATAAAACTACCATATGATCCAACAATCCCACCACTGGGCATATATCCTGAGAAAACCATAAGTGAAAAAGACACATGTACCCCAATGTTCATTGATGCAGTATTTACTATAGCTAGGACACGGAGGCAACCTAGATGTCCATCGACAGATGAATGGATAAAGAAGCTATAGTACATATATACGACAGAATATTACTCAGCCATAAAAAGGAACGTGAGTCAGTGCTAATGAGGTAGATGAACCTACAGCCTATTATACAAACTGAAGGAAGTCAGAAAGAGAAAAAAAAATTGTATATTAACACATATATACGGAATCTAGAAAGAGGTACTGATGCACCTATGTTCAGGGCAGCAATGGAGATGCAGACATAGAGAACAGACTTATGGAAATAAGTGAGTCGGGGGAAGGAGAGGGTGGGATGAATGGAGAGAGAAGCATGGAAACATATACACCACTATATGTAAAACACATGGCCAGTAGGAATTTGCTACTCAGAGAACTCAAACCAGGTCTCCGTGACAACCTAGAAAGGTGGGATGGGGTGGGAGGTGGGAAGGAAGTTCAAGAGGGAGGGGACATATGTATACCTATGGCTGATATATGTTGATACATGGCAGAAATGAACACAATATTATAAACACAATTATCTTTCAATTAAAAGTAAATTCAAAAAATAATGTTATATATTGCTTGGGAATATACACATTAATACAAATATGAAGACACATATAGGAATGACAATGTTTCAAGTTAGAAGAGTTAGTTATTTCACAAGCAAGGATGGGAGTACTGGGGTTTAAACTCTGTTTTATTTCTTAATTTAGGTAGAAAGTACATAATAGCAATTTATTGTAATGTTCTCTGTGCCTTTCTAAATGTCTAAAATATTTCACAATAAAAGCAAAGTTTAAGAAGACTGTTAAAGATCACTGGATTTGATGAGAAGGAATCCCATGGTCATTTCTCTTGCAGGATTTTCCATAAAACATTTGTTACAATAAATAAGGATACTTTAGTTCAAAGGAGAGTGAGAATCAAAGTTAAGATTGTAAAATGAAAGTTGGTGAAAAGTGGAAATAGGATGCAAGAGAGAAGATTAAAGATCTGGAGAATGCAGTGAGTCCGGAAAAGAGATCTGCATTCTGTGAGAAGAGACTACTACGCACATCTCAGAGCATGGGGAAAGGAGCTTTCGACTGGCAGACTTTAGGATATTGAAGAACGAAGGAAAACCTTAATGAAGAGAAGACTTATCTTCCCTCCAATTCCAGAGACTTCTGCTAGGTCAGATGAAGAAAAGGACTGCAGACAGAGGGATGAAATCTAGTTCAGAGCATGCCTGTCCACCCGCTCAGCCTTTCCGCAGCCTGGGAAGATGCGGGGCACTCTGGCTTACATATTAAAAGGCACCATCTGCCTTGGCTCACCTGAACTGGGATCTCCTGGGCCTTCTTTCTCTGTCATCCATGGCTCTTCTCCTTTCTCCAACTGGGAAATCACACTAGGTTTGGAAAGCTGACAACCTGCTTATGGAGTGAAAAAAAGGGTATGAATATTTATGCTGAGGTCAAAGAACCATCCCTGGGATGTAGTTTCAATCCTCAGGTATTTAGGGTCTCTGAAGATGGAAAGGGGCACCATAGCATGTTTTCCTATTCTCGCTCTACAAAGTAAAGTGTTCTCCAAAGGGAAGAGATTCAGATATGTCCTGGTTTGATTTTCAAAGGTATGCAACATCCATCTCCAACACAGAACCCAAGACCAGGCTCCAGGGAATCTACTGCATTTAATAATTTAGGAATTATTAATACTAAATTAAATATTAATCCTGTTAATAGGCAGGATTCTGGATGTATGTGTAGCCTGTCCTTACCCACTGAGACCAGATTCCCATAGTTCTCCAGCATCACCTCCCGATACAGATTCCGGTGAGCAGGCGCCAGCTGCCCCCACTCCTCCTGGGTGAAGTCCACAGATATGTCCTTGAAGGTCAACAGTTCCTAGAATATCCAATATATTCCTTTTCAGCCTGAGACCACCTCCATCAAGATCCAACATGTTCTGACAGTCTTCTGAGAGATTCTAAATTAGTTTTACTGAGAGTCTCCTCTGGATCTGTTTGGTAATTCCCTGGAGACTATCATAAACAATATATGAAAGGACAGATGGTTATTATACATGTCTTAGAAAAAAAAAAAAATGAAGCAGGATATTGGCACCAGGGAGAGTCACAGTGAGGATGGGGAAGATCTTTCGTGTAGGGTGTTAGGGTCAGTCTTCCTAAAAGGGTGATATTCAGAGACATGAACTCAGTAGGAAAGACCCACACAGAAATCTGAGGGGAGAGCATTCCAAGCAGGAACAAAGGACCTGAGGAGTGCATGTCCTTGGCTTGTCTGAGGAGCAGGAGAGTGGCCAGCATTGCTGGAGGCGGGCAAGTGGAAGCAGATGAGACCAGAGGGCCCAAGGGACAGGGAGAGAGGCTTTCAGTACTTACTGTCACAAAGACCAATGCATTCCTCCAGGGCTGAAATTCTGGGGCCCTGCTGGAGTTTAATGCAAGATGAACAAAACGGTTTGGAACTGTGATCAAGTTCTTCCTTAGCTCAAATACTGAATAGATAAAAAAGGATCAGCCCTTCAGCACTGATGGCATGGGGTGCTAGTAGTTGGGTTCATCAGAAGTGAACTCAATCAAGGACCCTGGCAGTGGAAGGTCCATACCTTCCACTGCAGGGGGTATGGGTTCAGGCCCTGGTTGGGGAGCTAAGATCCCACATGCCATGCAACCAAAAAAAAGAAAAACAGTGAATTCAATCAAACTAAAGTGCATCTCAGCCAGAGCTCAGCCACAGCTCTAGGAAAAATATGAATAATCAGTCCCTCACCTTAACCACCAGTCAAGAGGAAAAGGCTTAGAGTTTTCTGCAAATAAACAGAACAGACAAAACAAACAGACTATATCTATCTATACATATATACATTTATTAATTGTTTATCAAGAGAAACTATGCCATAGACCAGATATTCATGCTTCACAGTTAACAAACATAGGTCAGGGATGAATTTCACGCAACTCAACACAAAGAAATTTTTTACATTCTGAAATCACTTTGCACTCTGAAAGATGCCAGCCTTTCTCATTACCTTAAAATTTCTCACAGAACCATACTTTCTGCAGAATCTGCATATGCCTGCGTTCTTGTGGTTTGCTGTTGTTAAGTCGCTAAGTCATGTCTGACTCTGCTGCCCTATGGACTGCAGCACACCGGGCTTCCCTGTCCTTCACTCTATCCCAGAGCTTGCTCAGACTCATGTCCATTGAGTCAGTGACGCCATCCAACCATTTCATTCTCTGTCGCCCCCTCCTCCTCCTGCCCTCAATCTTTTCCAGCATCAGGGTCTTTTCTATAAATCGGCTCTTCACCTCAGACGGCCAAAGTACTGGAGCTTCAGCTTCAGCATCAGTCCTTCTAATGAATATTCAGGGTTGATTTCCTTTAGGATTGACTGGTTTGATCTCCTTGCTGTCCAAGGGACTCTCAAGAGTCTTCTCCAGCACCACAGTCTGAAAGCATCTTTGGGGCTCAGCCTTCTTTATGGTCCAAATCTCACATCTATACACAACAACTAGAAAAACCATAGCTTTGACTAAATGGACCTTTGTCAGCAAAGTGATATCTCTGCTTTTTAATACGCTGTCTAGGTTTGTCAGTTTTTCTTCCAAGGAGCAAGCATCTTTTAATTTCATGGCTGCAGTCACCATTCACAGTGATTTTGGGGCCCTGCTTTGGAGCAGGAGAAAATAAAACCTGCCACTGTTTCCATTTTCCCCCCATCTATTTGCCATGAAGTGATGGAAGTAGATGCCCTGATCTTAGTTTTTTGAATGTTGAGTTTTAAGCCAGCTTTTTCACTCTCCTCTTTCACCTTCATCAAAAGGCTCTTTAGTTCCTCTTCACTTTCTGCCATTATGCTGGTATCATCTGCATATCTGAGGTTGTTAATATTTCTCCTGGCAATCTTGATTTCAGCTTGTGACTCATCCAGCCCAGCATCTCACATGATGTACTCTGGACAGAAGTTAAATAAGCAGGGTGACAATATACAGCCTTGACATCCTCCTTTCCCAATTTTGAACCAGTCCATTGTTCTATGTCCAGTTCTAACTGTTCCTTCTTGACCTGCATACAGGTTTTTCAGGAGACAAGTAAAGTGGTCTGGTATTCCCATCTCATTAAGAATTTTCCACAGTTTGTTGTGATCCACAAAGTCAAAGGCTTTAGCATAGTCAATGAAGCAGAAATGGATTTTTTTTTTTTTAATTCCCTTGCTTTTTCTATGATCCAACAAATGTTGGCAATTTGATCTTGGGGTTCCTCTGCCTTTTCTAAATCCAGCTTGAACATCTGGAAGTTCTTAGTTCACATATTACTGAAGCCTAGATTAAAGTATTTTGAGCATTACCTTGCTAGCATGTGAAATGAGTGCAACTGTACAGTAGTTTGAACATTCTTTGGCATGGCCTTTCTTTGGGACTGGAATGAAAACTTGACTTTTCCAGTCCTGTGGCCATTGCTGAGTTTTCCAAATTTGTTGGCATACTGAGTGCAGCAGTTTAACAGCATCATCTTTTAGGATTTGAAACAGTTCAACTGGAATTCTATCACCTCCACTAGCTTTGTTTGTAGTAATGCTTCCTAAGGCTGCCTTGACTTCACTCTCCAAGACGTCTGGCTCTAGGTGAGTGACCACACCAACACGATTATCTGGGTCATTAAATCTTTTTTGTACAGTTCTTCTGTGTATTCTTGCCATCTCTTCTTAATCTTTTCTGCTTATGTTAGGTCCTTGCCATTTCTGTTCTTTATTCTGTCTTTCTTGATTCACCAAAGCAAACTTGTAGAAAGTTGCAACTCCCAGCAAAACAATGATTGCTCTAACAATATGAAATTGCAGATGCTTGGCCAGGAGGCCACACATCTGAGGTTTCATTAAAAAACTGGAAGCCATCGTAGTTATTCTCAATACCAATGTCCTTCCAGGCTGATGGGGAAATGGATCTATCTATGCATATTTCATCCTCCACTGTTCTTTTATACATAATATCTGAACCATAATAAAAAATTATTAGGCAAGTGAAGGAGGAAAATCTGACCTATAATCAAGAAATAAAAACATAAGAAGCAAAGACCTAGGTCACCAAGTCCCTGGAAGAAGCAGACAAGAAATTTAAAGCAATTATTAAAATATACATTGAAGAGTTTACAATAAAATATGGATGTAATAGGTCAAAACGCCAGGGTAATTGAGGAGAGATAGAAATGCCAAAAAAGAACTAAAAGACAATTCTACAACTGAAAAATACAATATCTGAAAAATCCACTGGATGGGCTTAACATCAGATGGACCCTAGTAAAGACAAGATCAATGAAACTTAACACAGGTCAATAGACAGTATTCAAATGGACGCATCAAAAGAGAAAAAGAAAAAAAAGGGGGGGTATAATATTACATGGTCTAATATACATGTAATTAAAATCTCAGAAGGAGAAGAATGAGAAGAAAAGAATATTTGAAGAAATAAAGGCTGAAAATTTTCCAAGATGGATTAAAAAAAATCAACCAATAAATGCAAAAGGCAGCAAATCCTCCACCAAAAAAAAAAAAAAAAAAAATTCAAATACCATGTCTATGCACATCATTAAACTGCTGAAGAGCAAAGATAAAAGGGAAGATTATAAAAGTAGTGAAAAGAAAGTAGGAAAGGAAGAACAGGAAAACCAGAAAAGTTAGTATAAAATAAACAAAAAGACATGTCACATCTGGAGTAAGAATAAGAAAAATAGCTCACTTTTTATCTGAACCAATATAAGCCAAAAGACAATGGAACATCCTTAAAGTGCTTAAAAGAAAAAAACAGTCACCCTAGAATTCTATATGCAGTAAAAGATCCTCTAATAGGGAGACCATATAAAGACACTTCTAGATCGCCAAAGCTGTGAGAATTCGTCATCTGAAGACCCACACTACAGGAAATGCTAAATGATGTTCTTTAGGCTGAAGGGAGATGATATCAGAAACTTAGAACCTAAAGGAAGGACTGAAAAGTGCTCCAACTGGTAAAGTGAAAGAAAGTCACTTAGTCGTGTCCGACTCTTTGTGACCCCTATGGACTAGAGCCTACCAGGCTCCTCTGTCCTTGGAATTCTCTAGGCAAGAGTACTGGAGTGGGTTGACATTTCCTTCTCCAGGGGATCTTCCTAACCCGGGGATCAAAACCAGGTCTCTTGCATTGTAGGCTAGGCGGATCCTTTACTGTCTGACCCATCAGGAAAGCCTGCACTGGTAAATACGTGGGCAAATATGAAAGGCTCATTTTTTTTCCTTTTCTTTATCTCTTATGAGACAGTTTACTGTTAAAGGCAAAAATAAGGACATGTATCATGGGATATATAACATGTAAAGTGAAAAGCATGATGACAACATACAAAGAATGGGAAGAGTAAATAGGAATATATGATTTTCATATTCTTTGTGAAAGAGTATAATAGTAATGCAACTGTGACACATTTAAAATGCACATTGTAATGGCCAGGACAACCACTAAAAACAAATCAAAGTAGAGCTTAAAAAGTCAAGTCACTAGACGACATAAAATAGAATACTAAAAAACTGCACAATCCAAAAGAAGGCAGGAGAGGAAGAACAAAGAAATGAAAGAAAAGGTTTGACAAACAGCAAACAAAGGACAAGAATATACACTTAAATTCCAGGCATATCAGTGATTGCCTGTGTGCTCAGTCACTTCAGTTGTGTCCTACTCTTTGTGACTCTATGGACTATAGCCCGCCAGGCTCCTCTTTCCCTTGGGATTCTTCAGGCAAGAATACTGGAGTGAGTTGCCATGCCCTCCTCCAAGGGATCTTCCCGACCCAGCACCTGAACCCATGCTTCCGGCGTCTCCTGCATTGCAGGCGGATTGTTTTGGTTTTGGGGGGCCTGCACCGGGTCTTTGTTGTAGCAGGCAGGATCTTTAGTTGTGGCATCTGGGATCTAGTTCCCTAACCAGGGATCAACCCCAGGCCTCCTGCATTGGAAGCACGGAGTCTTAGCTACCGGGCCACCGGGGAAATCCTGTAGGTGGATTCCTTACCCACTGAGCCACCTGGGAAGCTCCACATCGATGATTATGTAACTGTTAACAGACTAAGCATGCAAGGCCCAGCTGTATCTAAGAAGGCACACTTCAAATATAAAGGCACAAATAAGTTAAAAGAATGAAAAAAGCCATACCATACCAACAATAACTAAAAACACTGGAGAAGTTACATTAAAGCAGACAAAAGTCAGCTTAGGAAAAAGAGTATGATGAGACATTTCCTAATGATAAACGGTCAGCTCATTAAGAAGACAATAATCCTACGTGTATATGTGCCTGATAACAGAATTTGACTTGACAGAACTAAAGGGAGATATGAACAAAACCACAATCATTAGAGATTTTAACACTCCTCTCACTAAGTGATGGAACAACTAGACAAAACTTTATCAAGGATGTAGATCTGAACACCTATCAATCAACTTAACCTGACATTTGTGAGCATTATACCTAACCACTGCCGCATACAGATTCTTTCTCAAAGTTTTTATTTTGAGATTATAGATTTATTAGATAATTTTAATCATAGATTTACATGCAGTTGTAAGAAATAATGCAGAAATCCCATGTTGTCTCTCTCTACTGGGGGCCAAACAGAGTTTTGACTGGAAAAGGGCACAAGTGAACATTCTGAGAGGCAGAAATGCTCGACTTGGTTACCTGATGTATAAATGTCAAAAGAGAACCATATACTTTTTTAAGTGTTTTTCCTATATATAAATACCTCAATTTTAAGAAATTTAATCTTTTCCCAGTGCTAAGAATCCCACCAGTATTTTTGACTGTCAGGAGGTGAGAATTAAAGAAAAGTGGAATGCAGAGATAAGGTAACTCTCCAAATAATTAGAATATTACTATTTCTTCCATATTACTGGAAACAGCCCTGGAATGCATTTCAATCCTAAAAGATGTTAGCACCTGAATTAGCTAAAGAAAATGGCATCATAAAAAACCTAAAAATAAAAAAAAAAAATCACGGAGCAAGTAAATACCAGAGATAAGTTCAAATTCTGTACCATCTAATTTCAGAACCCAAGTTCTCACTCAAAACTCTTCTGTCCTCGGATAATGTCTCCTCTTTAGTAAGTCCTCCTTTCGCATTTACTCTAGCTTTCCTTCTTTGTTTCACCTGTGCTTCTACCAGGTGGTAAGGACGTGTTTCCATACTGTGCTGTAACTGCCCAGCCTGTCTAATGTGTGTGCCCCATGGCCTGACCATTTCTTCTCTGCTCATGCCACTATTCTGTGGGTCACCTCATGAAGTGATAAATGTCACCCGTTTTTTAGGATAAAATCCTCATAAAAACTGAGGTTTATCTTAGATCCCAAATGGTACCTGTTGGTTTTCATGGGTTAGAATTAAATCATTCATTTTGCTTTCTCTACAAAAATCTGTATTAGATGTTGGCTGGAAAGAAACATTTTTTTAAAAAAATATTTTTTGGCCACACGGGATGTGGAATCTTAGTGCCCCAACCAGGGATCGAACCTGCACCCCTGCAGTGGGCGTGCAGAGTCGTAACCAGTGGACCACCAGGGAAGTCCGAAGAAACACTTTCTAAGAGGAGGGAAACTGCCGCCACTGTGGACCCGCTTTCTGTACAAGACTAACTTGCACTGAGTTCCCTGGTTAAATTCATTAGCCTCAATATACCCAACTCCCCAGAAAAGGGCAAATTATAATCTTAAAAACTAAAAAGCATGTCAAGAAAGTGACAGGAAACTCCAACCCACCTGGGAGTCTGCTGCTGGGGTCCCGGGGGTCAATTCATCCTTTAAACTTTCTCTCTGGGTCTCATCAGCATCCTGAGATAGCAGAGCTGAGGAAGGAAAAGAGCCAGAAAGTTTGCATTTTACTTTACCACATTAAATAGAAAAACTGCCGGCAGTTCTGCTGAAAATAGTCCTTCTCTGAATACACTCACAAAGAAAGACATTCAGAGCGACTCAAGAGCAGACTGGAGTCTCCTTAATGAGGAGGACCTCCAGTGAGTTGATTGGGGTATTAATGTTTCCCAATGGTCAATGCTGGTCCAAAAGCACTGACCTACCAGGCCATTCCTCTGTTCAGAAATCCTCAAAGGTTCCCTACTTCCAAGCAAGGAAAATCCAAACACTTCCCACAGACTTCATGGCACTCTACAATCTGCCTGAAGCGTATTTTCCCAGCATTAGTTTCCTCTAACCACCACCCTTTATGTGTGGGACACACGCACTGACCACATTCTTAACCCTCAGTTAGACTAGAACAGTCTCCATTCTCTGAACCACTCCTCGAGGCCCCCACTTTTGTATTTTTTCCTAATTCTTCCATAAAAACAATAGACATCTTTTAAGGCTCAATTCAGTGCTATCTGCTTTGTGAAAACTTCTCTGATAAATACAATCAGAAGAATTTTCCTGTCTCTTGTCTTCCAAAAGAATTTTACCATAAAATGTATTTAGGCTACTTTCTCTTCTTAGAGAGATACCCCTGATCTGGGTATGTGTCTATCTCTATCAATTAATAATTAGCATTAGAGATCATTATTCATTTTTCCATCCATCAAGATGCTTAACAAAGTCCCTGTCTGACTTTTCAAGTGTTAAAGATGAACTAAGAGACCCCATGAGATATACTAATTCTTCTGTCCATCCATCTATCCTGACCCGCCAGCAAATACTGTGTAACCTTGGACATGCTTCCCACTGAACTCAAAACAGTTCAAGGTAAAGTGAGAGTAACCAAGCACATTATTCCTTCCTCCTAGCGGGAGAAGAAAAGAAAGAAAAAGCATTGGTTTGGGACTAAACTGAGACTAATAAAGGAAAACCACTGGAGGGCTTAAGGGGGTAGAAACCTTTGACTCTGATGTCTGTAAATCACACTTGTACAGCTGCTGGTGGGGAACACCCTGAATTCTGTCTTCTTGTCCTGTGTTTATTTGAGGACAGGAGATGGGAGCAGCATGGAGCACACGTCGCAGGGACCCAGTGCTTAAGAGCCCAACATTTTCTCGCACAGCCATCTCCTTCCCCAAAGCCACAAGCACAAGCCCCAGGGACCTACTCTCCCAATTTTCTCCCCCAGAGACCACTTCAATGATGTTTGTACATATTTTCCCCAAGCAGATTGAGAACCTTTCTTCCTCCTCCATCCCCCCAACCATCAGCCTACTCTCACCTCCTCCTTCAAACATCTTGGTCACATCCTCCCACAGGGGCGCCCCCTCCTGGGCCTTCTCTGGATGGTGCAACTTCACCCACGTGCTGGCCTCGGTGGGCAGGGTGATCAGGAGCTGCTGCAGCATGATGGTGCCTCCTGACTGACCTTGTCCACTTCTGGTGAGGAAACGGCCGGAGCCTCTGCTGAGATGCCTCACAGCGGTGTGGTCCTCCTGTAACCACAGACTCCTGCCCTCAGGATTCTTGCGTGTGCCTGTGGCCCCAGAACCTAGGGGCTCCTAGAAGCTGATACGGCTCTCACAGCTCTGAGAAACTGCTTCCTCTCTAAAATTAACCCCTGCCTGCTTGCAGGGAGGCTGGTTGAGTAGGTCTGAGTATATGCCTCTTCATATTCTTCTAGAGGAGCAAAAGGCAGGGAGGAGGGATCCAGAAAACTGATCATACAGACAGAACTCCAGACCTTGCAGAAACATACTTAAAACTGAAAAAAGATCCAAAAACAAAGATTTAGTATCAATGTGAAGATAAGTATAATCTATGCTTTGGATGCAGCTCTAATTTCTAGTTGCATACACACTTTCACAAACAGCACAAATACACACAAATACCAAAGATACACAAACATGCGCAGACCTTGCTTTGACTTCCCTCTTTGGAAGCTCCAATACTTTGGCCACCTGATGCGAACAGCCGACTCACTGGAAAAGACCCTGATGCTGGGAAAGATTGAAGGTAGAAGAAGAAGAGGGCGACAGAGGATGAAATGGTTGGATGACCTCACTAATTCAGTGGACATGAACTTGGGCAAACTCTGGGAGATGGTGAGGGACAGAGAGGCTTGACATGCTGCAGTCCATGGGGTCACAAAGAGTCGGACACGACTTGGCAACTGAACCACAACAACAAGCTGCATACATCTTCTGCTTGGACACAGACAGACTTGGGAGTTTAGAGGGCAAGCTTAGAAATCAGACAGTCTGGGTTAGAATCCTGACACGGGCACTTAAAAGCTCTAAGACACTTCAGTTCTCTGAGTTTCCATTTCATCATCTAGAAAATGCATATAAGAAGTGTACTTCTTAGGGTTGTAACAATGTTGGGAATACAGTACCTTAATAGACATTATTATAAACCTTTTGCTTTAATGTGCAACCAGAACACTACTTTTTAAAGTTATTTTTTAAACAATCAAGGATATGAATTTAAAGTTTCAAGAATCTCAAATATAGTACTTCGAATATAATGAGAACTACCGCAGAACTGCTCCTGGCAGGAAATTTTGGAAACTGCCTAACTTTTCGTGGAAGCCCTTGGCATCTGAACAGGTGCCTCTACAGCGACTAAGCACAGTGTATTAGGGCCTCAAGAACAATCCTAGTTCTAGCTCCCTCAGGGAGCTGGCCCAACTTTTTGAAGTTTGTGGGGCAGGGTGTTTAGCTTCTTGTTTTCAGCTGTGACTTATGCAGAGAAAGGAGCTGTATTGGAGCATATGAAAAATATCCTGTCCCCAAATATATGAAAAGTAAAATGGTTTGTTACCCAAGTGGAGAAACTTTCCAATCTTATTCCCGAAATGGTTAACGACAGAGAAGCTTCATTTAGAGTATGCCCCTTCTCACTACTTCCAGACATGCCTCTCTCGGACCTAAGAAACTGCAGACACAGCGTAGCTTCCCTACTCACCAGAGAGGCCGTGGACGCTGGTACGACCAGAGATGGGGGGCGGAGCCGGTTCTTGAGGCTTTCAGCTCCAGACGGTGTCTCTTTAGAGAAGGACCGGTAAGAGATTTTGTTCTTTCCCAGCCTTTCATAGACAGATCCCATCGACACCCAACACAATGACTTTTTTAAAAAACGCCGAACATTCACGCAGGCTTCCTTCTGAAGCCCAAAGGACTATCGGCCTCCAGACGGGACCAGGGTTCTTTTCTAAATTCCTGAGAGGCGGCCTAGGGCGGGTGCTGAGGCACCAGATAAATCCACAGCCCCTCCAACGTGTCCTTTCCCAGCCACACCCCCGGGAGCTGGGCTCTGGGGACTCGCAAGGCCCAGGGAACCCTGAACCTGCTTCCAACAGACCCGGGCTAGGCTGCTGCTCGCCGGCCGCTGTTCTGATGCCAGCCCGGAGGCAGTGGCGAGGCCCACCGGCGCCCCGCCTGCTGGGCCTCAGCCTGGGTGTCCCGGCCCCTCCGCGGTAGCGAAGCGCCGTTGCCCGCGCCCCTGTTCGCCTTCGCCCAGGCCTTGGCGGGTCCCGGCTGCTGCCCCCGGCGCAGCCGCAGTGCTCTCAACCCGGTGCCCTCGAGTCTTCCGGCGGCTCGGCACGCCCCGCCGCCGGCTCCGCCCATCGGGAGCAGCGAGAGCCCGCCCTCTCCGGGCAGGCAGGCGCTCCCGAAAATCCGGAACCCAGATTCCGCGGAGCGCGCCTGGGCACGCCGCCACCACGACTGCCAGACCCTGGACAGCGGGCACCCAGGCAGACCGCCCGCGTTTCCTGACAGCGGTCCCAAGAGACTAGGTAACCGGCCCAGCTCTTCCCGTGCGAAAGCCCTTTCTCTGTCCTTCATTCATTTATTCAACTATCTTCTGAATCCCTAGGTCTGTTCACACATTGTTACAGGCTCTAGGGAAATACCAGTTATCAAAACTCAGTCCCTGCTTTTTTGGATCTTAATTCTGGGAAAACTAAATAGATAATAATAATAACGTAGAAAGGTAATGTTGTCTGCCATCCCAGTGAATTGCCCACCATCAAGCCATCAGCCACTGCAGACCTCACGAATGGTGTCCCCTGAGGGGAATTCAGGATGGAGACAAACAGGAAACCTTCTGCCCTCTGGCAGACTGTAGATAGTTAAGACGAATATCTAAGGAATAATTTCATTGAGCAGGGCCTTTACCGTCTGCTATGACTTGTTCATGACTTTTAATCTAGTCATCACTGAAAAGATTATTTCTTGTATTTTGAGTTACTTCCTGACCTCTTTCAGATACTGCCTCTGGTGCAACTCGTCCTTCTCCAGAGGATAAACTCTAGTCTCTTTTGGGATGAGGAAAGGTGGTAATGTAAACTCATGTTTACAAAATAAAGAGAAACTCACATAGTTAATCAGCCCTAGTTAATTGCATTTTAAACAAATTAACTTAAAAAATAACCTGCTATCTTAAAAGTATATCTGTTATGATTCACCATTCTTAAAAGCTTATAAATTCTGATGTATTTGTAAAGAAAAGAAAGAGGGGCTTTCCTGGTGGTCCAGTGGCTGAGACTCTGCCCTCTCAATGCAGGGGGCCCAGGTTTGATCCCTGGTCAGGGACCTAGATCCCACATGACACAACTCAAGAGTTTGCATTGCACAACTAAATATCCCGTGTGCTGCAACTAAGACCTGGCCAGCCAAACAAACAAATAAAAATAAATATAAAAAAAAATTTGTGTTAAAAAGAAAAAAAAAGATTTCCTCACCTATAAAAGCTAGGTGAGAAAGTATAGGAATTGCCTTTCTCTATTGTCCTCATAGATACCCAGTTCAATTCAGTTCAAATCAAAACAATTCAGTAAGTATTTATTGAGTCCCTACTGTATGCCAGGCACTTGTGATGCACTAGTAAACAAAACAGATCCCTGCTCTCATGGAGCTTACATACTCCTAAGGGAAAATATGAGTAAATAATAAGCATAATAAATGTGTAAATTATCAATATCTAGTATGTTATGTAATATGTTGGAGAAGGAAATGGCAATCCGCTCCAGTATTCTTGCCTGGAGAATCCCATGGACGGAGAAGCCTGGTAGGTTACAGTCCACGGGGTCGCAAAGAGTCGGACACGACTGAGCGACTTCCCCTTCACCTATGTAATATGTGATATGGACAAAGAAGGAACAGAACAAATTAAGGGGATTTGGGAATATAGAAGTTAGGGGACAAGGAAAAGGTTGCAATATTAGGTAGCATGGTCAGAACAGGCTTCAGTGAAAAGGTAACATTTGAGCAAAAGCGAGGAAGGAAGGGTAGGAAGTCTGAAGGAACAGCTAGTTTAAAGGCCCAGTGGCAGGAATAGGCTAGAGTTCAGAATGGAGGTCCTGGCTGGAGACATGAATTTGGCAGTTGATACAACCATAAAATACCAACAGAGATGTTATTTTAAGCCAGAAGACCATGAAGGATCACTGAGACAAAGACTGTAGATAGAGGAAAGTGATGGCTGTGCTTTTCACTAAAGGAAGCAATCAAAAAACCCAAATTCTTGGGAAATCTAAGACCATAGAAACACGGAAGAACATGTATAAGGCACAGAGAGCACCCTCACTCTGTCCTGCCATCAAAATCATCAGGACTTAAGAGTTAGACGCCAGTTTTTTTCAGGTAAATATACTAATATAAACTATCTAGAGATAATGGAATATATTCTGGATTAACAGCTTTACTTTTGATAGTTCACACAATGTTCAGGCAGTTAAACTGTCTGTTTTGAACTGCCATTTAAGAGTAAGACGCTGAACTTGACCAATCTCCACTGATGTTTGAAAGGATGCAGTACTTATAAAGACAGTGAAGTACTATGGATCAACTCCTCCACTTCCCCTCTCATACTTCCCTGCCTCTCATACTTTGGCCCCTGCAGTCACCGTCTCCCTGGTCCTCTTTGGTGGGCCTCTAAATGTGTTTTTCTGAGGGCTGTTTCAAATACTTTCTCGCTCAAAAGACAACACATTTTTAAATTTAATGCCATACATTTGGCAATTGGAAAGTAAAAGACAATTAAAATAGCATCCACCAATCTTAATATATCTATCTTCAAAAGACATCAATATGTATTAGGAATTATGGTCTAATTTTCTTAGGTGTAGTAATTGCATTGCAGTTAAGTCTTAAAAGAGTGGTGGTTCTCTTTTAGAGATACATCCCAAAGCACTTGTGGATGAATAATTTTTAAAAAAGCATCATTCTGAACTAAAGTCTACATAAATATCTCCATAAATAATTCCTAGGCTTCCACAACAGCATTACAATTGTGATTTTAAAAAAATCTTTTTGCAACAAAATACCAAAGGGATTGATAAGGAAACAAGACTTTTGGCATAGATATGTGAACATACAAATATGACCTTAAATGGTAGTCTAGTGTCAGTATTAATCATTATACATATATTCATTTTACATAGTAGAATGGGCAAATTACAATCCTCAGGCTAAATGCAAACCAACACTTTTGTTTTAAATAAAGTTGATTGGAGCAGAGTTATATGAATTCATTTATGTCAGTGGTTCCCAACTAGGAATTATCTTGCCCTCCTCAGGTCTGGAGAAATTTCTGATTGTCACAGTGGAAGGGGGAACTACTGGCATCCAGTGGCCAGGGACGCTGCTAAACATCCTACAAAGCAGGACAGCCACCTACAACAAAGCATCCCAAAACATCAGCAGTGCCATGGATGAGATACCCATACATTGTCTCTGGATGCTTCTGCACTAAAATGATAGAGCTGAGTGGTTCTGACAGAGGTCATATGGCCTACAACACCTAACATGTTTATTATGTGGCCCTTTACAGAAAACATTTGCCAATTTTTCTCTAGGAAACCAAAAAATCTAAGTACCTCATGTTTAGCTGGTTACCTATTAAGTCTAGAAAACTCTCTTTAACATTATTTCTAGAATGAGACAATTGACATTTTTATTTCTACCTCTAGAAGAGTTATATTTTATTCTGATTCATTAAAGGGATATTTAAATCCGTGACTCTCAAAGTCAATCACAGATCACTGGCTTGTCATGATGATTTCACTGGCCCACAGTGAAACGAGAAAAATAAAGACAAATTTGGAAAATTGCAAATAGAACTGCCTTATAACCCAGCAATCCCACTGCTGGGCATACACACCGAGGAAACCAGAATTGAAAGAGACACGTGTACCCGCAATGTTCATTGCAGCACTGTTCATAATAGCCAGGACATGGAAACAACCTAGATGTCCATCAGCAAATGAATGGATAAGAAAGCTGTGGTACATATACACAATGGAGTATTACTCAGCCATTAAAAAGAATACATTTGAATCAGTTCTAATGAGGTGGATGAAACTGGAGCCTATTATACAGAGTGAAGTAAGCCAGAAAGAAAAACACCAATACAGTATACTAACACGTATATATGGAATTTAGAAAGATGGTAATAATAACCCTCTATGCGAGACAGCAAAAGAGACACAGATGTATAGAATGGACTTTTAGACTCTGTGGGAGAGGGAGAGGGTGGGATGATTTGGGAGAATGGCATTGAAACATGTATACTATCAGGTAAGAAACAAATCACCAATCTATGTTCAATACAGGATACAGGATGCTTGGGGCTGGTGCATGGGGATGATCCAGAGAGATGATATGAGGTGGGAGGGGGGTTCAGGATTGGGAACTCATGTACACCCGTGGCTGATTCATGTCAATGTATGGCAAAACTAATACAGTATTGTAAAGCAAAAAAAAAAAAAAAAAGACAAATCTGGGAGATTTTCATAAAACTAATTTAATGTAAAAAACTGTTCTCTATAATTATAGTCTTCCTATATTTTAAAATAATAAAATGCCCTTTCTTTTCTGAAGCAATGCTGATAATAGGTAGTTTGTTTTTTTAACACAGCAAAATTAGTAATTGTAACATTGGGTCAAACCATTAAAAAAAATGATTCGTTCTTGAAATCTGAAAGTCAGAAAATCCAAATTTAGAGGCTTTTGCTCCAGTTGGGGTATTCTTTGATGTTGAACATATTTCACACATCATTGCTGAAGGAATTTCTTAAGTGTGTTTTGCAGTGTCAAATAAGTGATGAACTATAGCTGAAGGCTTTTCCACATTCATTACAATCATATGGTTTTTCTCCAGTATGAATTCTCTAATGTTTAGCAAAGGATGAATCATGCCTAAAGGCTTTCCTGCAAAGACTGCATTCATAAGGTTTCACTCCAGTATAGACTCTCTGATGGATAGAAAGATGTATTCTCTGGCTAAAGGCTTTTCCACATTCCTTACATTTATATGGTCTTTCCCCAGTATGAGTTCTCTGGTGTTGAGTTAGGTATATGCTGTGGCTGACAGTTTTACTGCATACACTACAAATATAGGGTTTCACACCAGTAAGAATAATCTCATGTTGCCTGAGGTGTCTAATCTGGAAAAATGCTTTTCCATATTCTTTGCATGTAAAAGGTTTCTCTCTGACATGAGTTCTCAGATGCTGGATCAGTCCAATGCTTTGGCTAAATGCTTTCTCACATACACCACATTCATAGGGTTTCTCCCCAGTATGAATTCTGACATGTTGAGTAAGAGATGATGGATGTCTGAAGGTTTTCCCACATTCCTTACACTCATAGGGTTTCTCACCAATATGGATTCTCTGATGTGGAATAAGGGATGAGCTTTGGCTAAAGGCTTTTCCACATTCTTTACATCTGAAAGGTTTCTCTCCAGTATGAATTCTCATTGTTCTGTAAGGTGAATGAACTGTTTGAAGATTTGTTCACATATATTACATTCAAAGATTTTCATTCTTGTATAATTCCTTGAATGATTAATCAAATATAAATTGCAGATATGTCATATGTATGGTGTCTTTTTTCTGGAGGGCCTACTGGTCCTATAACTTTTGAGCTCATATTAATATTTTTCTCAAATTTGTTAGATTCTTGGCCTCTCTCCTGAGTGAGCCTTTTCTTGTGGATCAAGGGGATTTGTCTCTCACCCATTCCTTGGTTCTCCTGGTGGTTTTCTAACTTGTGATATTTGGGGATTCTTCCCAATGTGGAAATCAAGGTGCTTCTTCTCATGAACCTTTCCGTCATCAGGGGATGGTGTAATTCTTCCCATGAAATGTCATTCTTTGAAGTTGTTTCTTTGGTTTCTGTTTCATCCTCCAAGTCTGAAAGAAATCCAAAAATATAAATGACCCATGTTTACTGCACTTCAGAAATAAATGGCCACAGTGCAAAGAGGAGGGAAAAATAATATGTACTAGGTACAGGAAGGCTGAATAGTCTTCAGATAGGATCCTGCCACCTAGAGAGCTAATATGAAAATAACAAAGTGGTCAAAACAAAGAAGCTGTTAAAAGAATATGAGATAGGACTTCCCTGGTGATCAGGTGGTTAAGAATCTGCCTTGCAGTGCAGGGCATATGGGTTTGATACCTGGTCAGAGAACTAAGATCCCATATACCACCAGGCAACTGAGCCCACAATTGGAGATCGTGTGCTATAACTAGAGAGTCTATGCATCAGAACAAAAGATCCCTCATGATGCAACAAAGATCTTGCATGCTGCAACTAAGAACTGACACAGCCAAGTAAATAAATGGAGCTCTGAGGAGCTATACAAAATGAAAGACTTAAAAAAAAATGTATGTGAAAGTGACTTTGAAAACTAAGAGGAATTCATCCATGAGAACTGCAAGAGGAAATGGACTAAGAAGAAAACATCACTGTAAGGGCAAATATCAAGAGATAAGATAGGAAAATAAGAATTTTAACACAATATCTCAACCTCCTATTTCTATGACAAAATTTTATTTACTAAAAAATTTAAGTACCTCATACATTTTGCATGCTCAAATAAAACATTAAATAATATAGAAATGCATTCACTAAAAAAGGGTAACCTCTGTCAATTTCATCTCATTTCCTTTATTCTTTTAGGATTATGGAATGAATCTATTTAGACATTTATCAATAATATATACATGTAAATATGTGCATTTGTGTATATATGGTCATAAATATAATTCTGCATGTTTTTTTTAACTCAACTATATCTTATGCACCCTCCATGTCTGTACATTTAGATTTATATTATTCTTTATAACAACTGCATTCCACTTAGTGAAATAGTGAAAGTCGCTCAGTCATGTCCAACTCTTTGCGACCCCATGGACTATACAGCCCATAGAATTCTCCAGGCCTGAATATTGGAATGGGTAGCCTTTCCCTTCTCCAGGGGATCTTCCCAACCCAGGGATCAAACCCAGGTCTCTGGCATTGTAGGCGGATTCTTTACCAGCTGAGTCACAAGGGAAGTCCAAGAGTACTGGAGTGGGTAGCCTATCCCTTCTCCAGTGGATCTTCCCAACCCAGGAATTGAACGAGGGTCTCCTGCATTGCAGGCAGATTCTTTACCAACTGACCTATGAGGGAAGCCTGTATTCCACGTGTAGACACATTTCTTTGACTTTTCTCTACTGAAAAATATTTAGGTAGTCTCCATTTTTTCCCTTTATTTTTTTATATATAAATTTGTGTATACTTCTGTCAGTGTTTCATAGGATTTACTAAAAATAAATTATTAGGTTATGGGTATATGTGCTATTGGTGAATATGGGTGCCTTTCACTGGATTTTTATCTATCTTCATAATTATTGTCTATATAAGAGGTGAAAAATGGTTTCTTAATTTGTGGCAAAATATTATCTATACTGTAAAATCTTAAAAGACAGAGAATATATATTCTATCCATAGTTCACATGGCACAGCATTTTCAGATGTGATTTTTATAAATCAGATGAGGGAGTTTCCTGGATTTTTACTCCAGTTTGTGCAGAAACAGGACAGCAGTGTAAAAGAGAGGCTCCTCAGGGATTGTGGCAGAGACTGTTAGCTGTTCACTGAAACATCTTCTCCTTATTTTTGGACACGTAACTGTACTATACTTCCCAATCTTCCCTGAATTTGAGTGAAGTAACAGGTCGCCCCCATTAAGTGAATGAGAGTGAAAAGTGATGTAAGCCATTCCAGTTTGGCCCAAATGAACCCCTCTGTGATTTTCCTCTGTGCTGTGCTGTGCTGTACTTAGTCACTCAGTCGTGTCTGACTCTTTGCAACCCCATGGACTGTAGCCCACCTGGCTCCTCTGTCCATGGGATTCTCCAGGCAAGAATACTGGAGTGGGTTGCCATGCCCTCCTTGTGCTTTTCCTCTACTTCTGGCTAAACTGAGATGAGGAGGCGGCCCTCAAGAATGACAGAACTACCATGTGGAAGGAATCTCTGTCCCTGAATGCAAAGTGGTAAAGAACTGTCCACTGAACTAACCAACTCCCCCAGATCAATATATGAGCAAGAAAGCCCTATTCAGTTTGAGCCAAACTTTAGAGTCTATATGCTATAGTAGGTAGCCTAACCTAACAAAGGCATAAGTGATACACCTGCATTAAGAAGGAGATTGATGAGAAGCACTGAAGAAGCAGTAAGAGAGACAGAAGAGACAAATAGTATTAAACTAGCTGATGGAAGAAAACAATACCACGAAGGTGGTGAGGTCTACATAACCTAATGTTGCCCTGTAGGAAAGCACTGTAAGAACTCAAACCGTGGAGGCAGAATGATTAGAATTCAAACACTGATTCCACCTAATAGTGGCTAAACGATCATGGACAGATTTCTTAACCTAAGCGCCTTCTTTATCTCATTTGTAATATGGGGTTAAAGTAGGTGCTGGACTCATAGAAACCAGCTTGGAAAACAGGGTCATTTTTACTTTTCTTAGAAGTCAAAGAAGACTATTAAAAGTCATTGGATTTACTAAGAAGGAATTCTGTGGTGATTTCTCAAGGAGTCATGTATTATCTGAAATAAAAGTTAAATTATGCAAGTTAAAACGAGAATCAAAATTGAAGGGATAGTCATAGAATATAGGAAAAATGTTTTAATGGAATCATCAGAGAAAGTCATGATAAAATGACTTAAGAACCTAGTGAAGGGTGCTGATTTTTTTTGGGTGTTTGTCTTTTGTTGTGTTTCTTTTGTTTGTTTGTTTGGTTGGTTGATTTTTTTGGCCGCATTGCAGCAGGAGGGATCCTAGTTCCCTGACAAGGATTGAACCCATGCTCCCTGCAGTGGAAACACAGTCTTCACAGAGTCTTAACCACTGGATTACCAGGGAGGTACCAAGAGCGCTGTTTTATTTTTATCTTTTTTTTTTTTTTTTGAGCGCTGTTTTAAATGAGGAGAGATCCATGGATATCTGAATGTACAGGAGAAAGAAACTATGATCAGGGCAAGGTTTAGAATGCTGAAGAAAGCAAGAAAACCACAAAAGTCAGGTCAGAAGAAATGGTAAAGGCAGTTAACCGTGAAGAGAAAGGCATCTCTTTTCCTCTGACTCCAGAGAAACTAACGAGAAGAGGCACGTGTAGGAAAGGAGGGACAGAGTGGTAATCGAGTTTTTTGTGGGTCTCACCCAGGTGACTGCAGCCTTCCCCATGGCCTGGAGGAGGCTTGAAGGTCTTCTCCTTAAACATAAGGGCTCCACCTGCCTTGCTCTTACCTGGACTTGGACCTCCTGAAACCTCTCTCTTCATCAGCCAAGGCTCTTCTCCTTTCTCTAACTGGGAAATCACACCAGGTTTGGAAAGCTGGTATCCTGCTCACAAGAAGAAAAAAACGGCATGTGCTGAGGTCAGAGAGGTATCCCAAGAATTTACAGACAGTCCTTTGTTAGTCAGACCTTCTGCAGAGTAGAGTAGAAAGACCAGGGCAGAAAAGACCACAGCAATTCTGACTTGCTGTTCAAACGGAACTAGAAATTTCTAACACAGAACCCAAAGCCCAAGCAGAGCAGTTCAGTTAGAAATAAAGATTCTTATTCCAATAGGCAGGTTCTAGTTACAAAGGGAATCCACCCTTACCCACTGAGGCCAGGTTTCCATAGTTCTCCAGCATTGCTTCCCGGTACAGATTCTGGTGAGCAGCGGCCAGATGCCCCCACTCCTCCTGGGTGAAGTCCACAATTATGTCCTTGAAGGTCAATGGTTGCTAGAATATCAAATATATTTCTTTTTAGCCTGAATCAGGAAGTTGTTCTAACTTTATATGCTGAGAAATTGTAGCCAAGTTTTCCTGGACCCTCTTTTTTTTTTTTTTTTTTTAAGCAAATCTGTCACAGAGGTGGAAAAACAGCCCTCCGCAGAGATTCTCCTCAGGCCAGATAGGTCTATATCAATCTGTATGAGAAAGCCTGCCACATGTGGGAACCCATCTTGTCAGCAGAAGTTCAACTTTAAGGAATCCAATATGTTGCACTTTTCTTCCTCTGTGTGCCATTTCTCAAGGATTCTCTGTTCCTTATCAGTTCCTATTCCCGGAACAAGTAGAGGTGCATGCAGTTCTCAGGACTGAGATCATGGGAAAGAGTACCTACATGGACATGGATTCCTTTTAGTAACTCCCTTCAGAGACTCTTTTCAGCATCAGCAACCTTGTATGTATTAGACTATCCATTTTGTTACAACGGATGAAATTTCATTCTTTGTAATAGCTAAGTAATCATTTTACTAAAGATATATAAGCCTGCATTTCTGCTAATAAAATACCCTTGCTCCACTAGAGACCTGGGTCCCCCGTGTCCTTTCTGTCTTCATTCTCGTCAGAACGTGGAAACCTACAGAGCTCACTTTCTCACCCAGGCTTTCAAGACCTCCTTGAGAGGATGCCATGTGCCTTTGTGAGCAGTACAAGTCCTGTGTATGGGCTTTACTGGTTTTCCACATAACCTGAGAGATGCTGCTCTCTCTTTTTCTGTCTTTCTTTTCATCGACTCCAGTCCACCAGGCCCTCGTCCGTAAGGACCAAGTGGCACCTGAACAGGGACCTGGAATTCACAGTATTCAGGATGGAGTAACTGGGACCTACTGAGGTCAGGTAAGTGCGGCGTTATGGGACAAACAGCTGGAAAGCCCCACCATTTTTCTACTTTACTTCATTATTTATTTAAAGTTCAAAGATTTTCGCTTTCACATCAGCAAATAGAGGCTTATCTCCAAATGGTGGAAAACTATCTTGATTGTAACAATTGTAGTCATCTTATTCTTGCTGTTTGCCTTTTATATCTGTAACTATATAATGAATTTTATATCTAAGAGGTTTGAGGCATTTAAGTTACAAATGATTATTCAAGCTCCTATGATTGCCACAGGCTCTTCCAACTATTACTTGGGGCCCCTGGATCAAAAATCCTCAATATGAGGATAAAGAAAATATATTGCTTCAACAATTTAGGGCCTACACCCCTTTCCAACAGGAAAAAGTTACGGAATGATTTCTCCACCCCTTTCCCTGACAACCATATTTTCCTAAAAACAGGAGGAAATGAAAGAGTTAAAGCTTTCGCAGACAGTCCAAGGCCCTATAAAGAGGAAGCAAACATTATCACTCATGCTTTCCTTAAGCCTTGTACAACAATGTATCTTGCTGGAGAACTGACCTTTCTTTAGGTCCAGAACTAATGATTACACAGCGCAATGTCTTACTCATGGAAATGCTTTTCTTAGGCTCTATGTTAATGATTATAGTTGTAACAAACCTTGCCGGGGAACTTGTATCTCAAGAGTTGTACCCTTGATTGCACAGCAACACTATATCTTGCCCAGAGACACTATCTGGAACCTGTTCTCCCTGGCTAATCTTGTGCCAAAGTTATCTCTGGATATATGTCTTGGGAAAGGGCCTAACAGAACTCTTACAACATTGAGGTATTCTTTTTACCTATTCTCAACAACTAGTTGAGAAATATATAAGGTCCCACTTAAACTACTGAGACAAATACTCTTTCTATCCCCTTCTGATATCTATATCAGAAGCTTTCTCTGATCTGTCACTTTACACAAAGCTCTCAATGTCTGAAACCTGTCTTTGGTCCCAGAATTAACTCTCCTTCAGAGACTACTAATCTGACAGAATCATTCACTGTAAGCTATCATCTTGGGGGCTCATCAAACCATTAAAAGAAGTTACCCTTGAAGCTTGAGATCGAATTACTCCTCAAGGAGAACCTAAAGATAGCTACACTAAGATATTACAAGGGTCTAATAAAGCCTATGCTGATTTTCTAGCTAGACTAGAAACTGTTATTTCCCACAGTGTAATTGGAGAAGAAACCAAAATACAACTAGAAAAACTGCTTGCATATGAAAATGCAAATCAAAAATGTCAAAGGGATATCACTCCAATACGTGAGACCAGGACTGTTATTGATTATTTGAAGGCTTGCTGCAATCTAGGGTCTGAGACACAGAAAATAGAAATGTTAGCTGAAACAATGGCTGCTGCTTTTAAAAAGGGAAATGAAGGATATTTTGCATATGGAGATAAGACCCATTTAAAAAAAGATTGCCCTAAGAATTAAAATAAAAAATTAAAACTAATAAAAAAATTTCCAAAAATCTACCCTCGCTGCCATAAAGAGATACACTGGGCCAAAGACTGCCAATCTAAATATGATATTGAGAGAAAACTTATTTTGAAAAACTTCAAACAGGGGACTCCCCAGGTCCCCTTCAACAAAAAAAAACAGGGACAAACTCCATCTTTTCACTCAAACAATCCCTTCTAGAATACCTACTGGACTTTTTGGACCCCTGCCTTCACAAACCTTCGGCCTTTTACTTGGCCAATCTAGCTTGACTTCTAAGAAAATTACTGTTCACCCTGAAATAATTGATTCAGATTATAAGAGAGAAATTCAAATTATCATGTCATCTCAGATACTATGACAATTTAAAAAAAGAGACAAAATTGCCCAATTACTTCTTTTACCTTATATTTCTATTAACTCCTCTAATGATATACAGACAAATAAATTAAGAAATACAGATCAAAAACAATCCTTATGGACATCATTGGTATCTGAATATGCCCAACCAAATATAAATATCAAAATGAATGATAAAACATTTTCTAATCTCCTCGATACTGAATCCATTATTATTTCCAAATACTTATGGCCTAAATCTTGGCCTATACAGAAAATTTCTTACCAAATTACAGAAATTTCTCAAGCCAAAGTACAAGAAGTCTATCCAAACATTCAAATTTATCCTTGTGATAGACCAGAAGGCCAGCCTACAACATTACAACCTTATGTGATAGATACACCCCTTAATCTATTAGAAAGGTATTTACTTATACTATGACAAACTCAAATATACATTCCACATTTTTCCTAGGGGCCACTGCTCATTTAACAAACAAAACAATTATTAAAATAACTTAAAATTATTACAAACCTATTTGGACAGAGAAGTGGCCCCTTACAAAAGAGAAATTACAGGGTGCTAAAGAACTTATAGATACACAATTAGAATTAAAACATATTGAGAAATCTTATTCCCCTTGGAACTCTCCCATTTTTGTTATAAAAAAGAAATCTGGCAATTGGCATCTCATAACAGACCTTTAAAAAGTTAATACATCTATGAAACCTATGGGTGCATTACAACCAGGAATCCCATCACCTACTACTATTCCTCAAAACTGGCATATTACTATTATAGATTTACAAAATTGCTTTTTTACTATACCTTTACACCCTCTAGCAGAGAAGGCAATGGCACCCCACTCCAGTACTCTTGCCTGGAAAATCCCATGGACGGAGGAGCCTGGTGGGCTGCAGTCATGGGGTCGCTAGGAGTCGGACACAACTGAGTGACTTCACTTTCACTTTTCACTTTCATGCATTGGAGAAGGAAATGGCACCCCAATCCAGTGTTCTTGCCTGGAGAATCCCAGGGATGGGGGAGCCTGGTGGGCAGCCGTCTATGGGGTCGCACAGAGTCGGACACGACTGAAGCGACTTAGCAGCAGCAGCGGCACACCTTCTAGACCGAGAGAAATTTGCTTTCTCTCTTCCTTATCCTGATCACACCAGGCCCCATAAATGATACCAGTGGACTATATTACCTCAAGAAATGATGAATTCTCCTACCATATGTCAAAATTATGTAGCCAAAGCCCTGAAACCTATAAGAAAACAATTTCCTGACCTTCTTGTTATTCATTATATAGATGATATATTATTTTCAGCTCCATCCGTGTTAGAAACTCAACACATGTTTAATATAACTCAACAATGCTTAAAAGACTTTGGATTAATTATTACCCCTAAAAAAATCTAAACCTCTATACCTCACCATTACTTAGGGTTTATTATTAATAGACAACATCTTACTCCTCAACTAACACAGATTCGTACTGATAAATTATCATCCTTAAATAATTTTCAAAAACTTTTAGATGATATAAACTGGATTAGATCTTCTTTAGACATTGCTAATTATCAACTAATTTATTTAATACTTTGAAAGGAGATCCCAATTTAAATAGCCCTTGTTCACTTTCACAAGAGACACAAGAAAAACTCTATTTAATACAAAATAAATTACAAAAGCAATTCCTTACACATATTAGACTTGATTTACCTCTAAAATTATTTATACTCCCCTCTCTTCATTCTCCCACAGGACTTCTTGCCCTACTAAAACACCCAATAAAATGGATCTATACCCATTTTAGAGGGACAAAATCACTTACACCCTATCTTGATTTAATCACTTTAATTGTCATCAATGAAAGAAATAAAACTAAGCCATTAATTGGCTCCGATCCTCATAAAATTGTTATACCTATTAATAAATCTCAATTTTAGAACACATTACAAACTTCTATTGATTTCCAAATAGCCTTTCTGGAATATTTTGGAGATATTTCATTTCACTATCCTTCTAACAAGCTCTAGAATTTCTTAAAAAATACTGAATTTATTATCTCCCATATTGTCAGCTCACAACCTATACCTCAAGCTGATGTTTTCTATATAGATGGGACCAAAACCACCAAAGCCTCATTCTGGTCTCTTAAAAAATATAAAAGTTTTTATACTAAATTTCATTCTGCTCAACAAAACAAATTATATGCTCTCATTCAAGTTATTTACTTACATCCTTACCCCATTAATATAGTCTCTGGTTCCTTATATTCAGTTTTTGTATTAAAAAAATATAGAAACCTCCACTATAAACTCCAATCAACCTGTTATTCAACAACCTTTTTTTCAAACTACAATCTATTATTAGAAAACGCACTTCTCCAATTTATATTACTTATATTCAAACACATTCCTGCCTTCCCGGCCCTATGACTCATGGTAATGAACAAGCTAATAAATTTGTTTCTTTTGCTACTCCCAAAGAACAACATGCTTTATTACACAATAATACTGGCTCCTTACACCAAATATAGAAAATTCCATACCACCAAGCTAAAAAATTCATTAATAATTGCTCTACTTATAAACCCTTACATCTTCGACCCATTACACAAGATAGCAATCAATCTTCAAAGATTAAAACCCACTGAATTATGACCAATGGATGTGACTCATTGCCCTGAACTCTCTCCATCTTCTTTCTTACATATCTGTATCAACACAAACTCTTCTCTTATCTGGGCCACACCTCTTCAAGGTGAAACTATACAACACGTTATAACTCATCTATTAACTTGTTTTGCTATAATAGAAACTCCTAGTTCTATAAAAACAGACAATGGCCCTGCCTATATTTCTAAACACTTCAAACAATTTTTACAATCATTTTCTAATAAACATGTTACAAATATTCCTTATAATCCACACACACAATGTATAGTCAAACAAACACATCACACACTGAAACTACAAATAAAAAAATTTAAAAAGGGAGAATACACAGGAACACACTACTATCTTCCTTATCTAAAACAGACTTTACTAGATTCCAACATAAACTATTCTCTAAACCTGTATTAACTACTGTTAATACAGTTTTATTTGTTTTAAATTTTTTAAACTTACCGCAAGGAGATATTTTGACAAAAGCAGAAAAACATTTCGAGGCATTGAAGGATACCTCCCTTCCTCTGCCTATTTGGTATCAAGACGGGTTAACTAAACAATGAAAATCTGGAGAATTAATATTACAGAGAAAGATGTATGCTTATATTTCTCCAGATGGATCCAACGAAGTCAGTTGGCTCCTTCTTCAGAAGATCCACCCCCCGGGAACCACCAGCATTCAAGATAGAGAGGAAAAGGCGAAATCTCCAGTAAGAGGAGGTTCCAGTACAAGCCATGGTGGCTTTAGAGATTTCCAAAAAACGCCGCACTCAACGTCATCTACCTCATGATCTCCCTACTTGGGGACAGATAAAAACCCTTACTAATCAAGCTGAAAATCTGGCTTCACAACAGGGAATGCCTCGGAATCCAGAAAATATTTTTGTCACTATGCTTTGCTTTGCTTGCTTTTGTTTCCCCCGCTCAGGCTGACTTGATTAATTACACTTATTGGGCTTATATACCTAACCCCCCTTTTATTGCAGGTTATAACATGGACAGGCATAAGACCAATCGTATCCACTAATGACTCAGTACATATGCCTCCTCCTTAGAGCCTGGAGGGGCCCTCACGCCCTGAGGAAGAAGAGAGACTAATTAATATTTCTCTAGGTTATGAAATCTTTCCTTTATACATGGTCCCAACAGAATTATACATAAACATTAGCCGACAAACTTGGGCTTTTGTCCTGCCTCCAATAAAAGACTATCGGACATTGCTTGGATTATTTACTGCCCTTTCTTTTATGAGAACCATGTCAACACTGCTGAAACTCCAGGGAAAGGACAAAAACCATTATGTAAAGGGCTTACTTATAAAAACTTTAAATATTCTCCTGTTCATTGGGACAGTTGTCAAACCAGATCAGGAAAGTTTATGTTTGTAACCAATTACACCATGGTGTATGGTTACCTGACTGTTCAGATGATATTAATTGTACTGTATGTGATTATACTACTCAAGTAACATGGAAGACTACCAATACTACGATGAAACATTACCATGACAAAGGACTTCTTGGTGGCAGCGGTGGGATGGCACCTCCTCGCCCTCAAATCATCCTCAATAAACAGATTGGACCTGAACAATGAGACATTTGGAAATTTGCCACAAACACTGAAGAACTTGTAACTTGGACTGGATATTTCACAGAGACTAGTTATGGTTATAGTCATTATTCCTTTCATTATAATCATTCATATTTCATACAAGCTTGTGTTCCCCTTCCTTTTGTTGTAGCTATAAGAAACTTACAATTTAATAAGACTTTATGTTCTGTAACTTGTATAAATTGCAAACTATATACTTGTCTTAACTCCTCCATGTCTATAAAAAATGAATCCCTTCTGATTCTTTGATCTCGACGTAACCTATGGTTGCCAATAGATCTCCAACGACCCTGAGAGGAAGGTCCCATGGCCGGACTTGCTTCCCAGTTACTTACTAAATTATTCCAATGATCTAAACAATTCATTGGATGGCTAATTCTTGGCATTTTGGGATTAATAGCCATTTACACTACTGCTGCTGTTGCCAGCATTGCTTTACAAACCTCAATTCAAACACACAATTTTATCCAAAATTGGACTAAAGATGCTCATACTATGTGAACCACTGAGGCTTAGATAAATGAGGAAGTTCAGGATGAAATACAGGAAATAAAAATAGCCCTCCAATGGATCGGAGATCAATTAATAGATTTACAAAAACAAGCTGTACTAAAATGTGATTGAAATTCTACTCAATTTTATATTAATCCTGTTCGGTTCAACTATAGTGCCTACAATTGGAAACAAATCAAATTTCATTTGCAAGACTTACATGATAATGCTTCCTTAAATGTACAATTATTAAAAAAAAATCTTTAAAGCCTAAGAGTCTACCCTCTTCCAACAATCTGGAAGCCTTAGCTGAACAGCTAGCTGATCAATTATCTGGACTAGACCCTTGAAGATGGTTGCAAAGCATTATACATAGTATTGGATCTGGAATTGTAATGCTAATAGTTGTCCTAATGGTTATATGCATATTATACCAATGCCTTTCAACTAAAATTGTTCAAACTAAACAAACTCATTTGGTCAGGACCTTTTTCACTAAAGTATCTACAGTCACCCGCAATTATGAAAAAATAAAAAAGGGGGAATTATCAGGGGATGTTCAACTTTAAGGAATCCAATATGTTGCACTTTTATTCCTTTGTGTGCCATTTCTCAAGGATTCTCTGTTCCTTATCAGTTCCTAGTCCAGGAATGAGTAGAGCTGCACGTAGTTCTCAGGACTGAGATCATGGGAAAGGGTACCTGCTTGGATTCCTTTCAGTAACTCCCTTCAGTGACTCTTTTCAGCATCAGTGACCTTGTATTTCCATTTTGTTACAACGGATGAAACTTCATTCTTTGTAATAGCTGAGTAATCACTTTACTAAAGATATATAAGCCTGCATTTCTGCTAATAAAATACCCTTGCTCCACTAGAGATCTGGGTCCCCTGTGTCCTTCTTTCTGTCTTCATTCTCGTCAGAGCGTGGAAACCTACAGAGCTCACTTTCTCGCCCGGGCTTTCAAGACCTCCTTGAGAGGACGTCCTGTGCCTTTGTGAGCAGTACAAGTCCTGTGTATGGGTTTTATTGGTCTTCCACGTAATCCGAGAGATACTGCTCTCTCTCTCTTTTTCTCTCTTTCTTTTCGTCGACTCCGGTCCACCAGGTCCCGGTCTGTAAAGAAGACCAACCCCATCTCTGATGTGGGGAAATCTAGAAGGAGAACTCCTTGTCATTCAGCCTTCATCAGCTCCTGTGGACAGTCTTTTGAAAACCATTTGGCTGATTCTCTGATGGAGGTTACAAAACAATGCAGGGAGCGTGTAAGTTGTCTCTTCCAACTCGCAGTTTGGCTGAAGGCAAAATACTCATGAACTGTATTAAAGAAGGTTGTAAAACAGTATATAGTAATTTAAGGACAATAAAAATCAGGAATATTTGAGAAAGGGGAGAGTCCAAAAGGAGGCTAAGGCCACAAGACAAGACAGGGACCCTGGCTGGGCTGAAAGAACTGGTTATAAATGAGAACATTTCTACCTGAGTAAGACCCTTAGCTAGGGATTTCTGTTAGTAAGAAAAGTATGCGAGAATAGCACATTTTTGGAGGGAGCATGAATTGTACCTTGTAAGGAAGATCCCTTGACCAAAGTGGACACTGTATTGGGAAGTACGAGGGCCTGCTGTGAATAACCTACACAAATAACCATTTGAGTTGTTTTTTTTTTTAAATATTACTAAATGGGAAGAGAACTCAGAAGCCAGAAGGCTGAAATAATAACAAATTCCTTAAGTATACAGACTATTTTAATGCTTTTCATGGATTGTAAATAATTCTGGAATGTATTTCAGCCCTATGAGGCCAACACTAGGATCCACATTTAACCAATGAGAAAACTGAATTTGAGCAAAGTTAAAGACTTGGTGTTAGTCACTCAGTCATGTCTGATTCTTGGCTCCTCTGTCTCTGGAATTCTCCAGGCAAGAATACTGGAGTGAGCAGCCATTTCCTTCTCTAGGGGATCTTCCCAACCCAGTGATTGAACCCATGTCTCCTCTATTGGCAGGAGGATTCTCCTACATTGGTCTGAGCCATCAGGAAAGCCCCAAAGACATGAGACTAAACCCTATACCATGTGATTTTGGAAGCTAAGATCTCTTCACTTTAAAAGTCTCCTGTTCTCTAATATCTCCTTCTGCATTGGTTTTCTAATTCTCTAATTCTCTAACTCTCTTGAGTTTCCCTGTGCTTCTGGGGTTTGGTTGTACAGAACTTTGCCTGCTCCCGGTATCATTGGCTTTCTAATGAGCTAATGTATGACTCTTGGAAGCTTTCCTTCCTTTTCTGCTCGGCCTATTTCATTTGCACCCTTTGTGACCTGTCAGCAGCTTCTCTACTCACTTCTCTTCATCTACAATTCTGCTCCTGGACATGACCAAAGATCCTCTCTCAAAGGTCTTTAAGGAAGTACATGCATCTCCAAGAATATCAGAACCTCACTCTTTTCATTTTAAAAATGTTGCTTAAAATGTTTTACAATGCTTTTCTTTCCCCTGGATGACATCTTGTGAATTTTAAGAGCAAGAATTACAGGGAGCTCCTTGGTAGCCTAGTGGTTAGGATTCTGGGCTTTTACTGCTGTGATCTTGCAATCTGTCTGGCATGGCCAAAAAAAAAGAATTACTTTATGTACTTTTCCCACATACATACACACACACACACACACAAAAAAAAAAAAAAAAAAAAAACATGATTTTTTAATTTGTTGTTGGATAAATGGCTAGAGGTTTGCTGGAAACAAGAGGGTTCTTCAGGAGGGTTACTACTGGTGGGGAAATTACCTGTAAAATAAATCTATGCAGGCTGATTTCAAACAGGCTAAGAAAATCCAATCCAAGAAGTCAAGCTAAAGAAAATCAAAGTACAGGGCTCTTAAAATCTAAGAAAAAATTTCATGAAAGTGACAGGAAACTCCGACCCACCTGGGATTCTGCTGTCAGGGACCCAGAGATCACTTCATCCTCAAAACTTTCTCCCTGGGTCTCATCAGCATCCTGAGATAGCCAAGCTGGGAAAGGAAAAGAGCTATGAAGTTTGCATCTCTCCAAATCCCCCTAAATGGAAAAACTTCCTGCAGACCTGCTGAACACAGCCCCTCTCTCAATACATTCACAAAGAGGGACATTGAGAGCCACTCAAGAGCAGATTGGAGCCTCCTAATGGGAGGATCTGCAGTACATTGATTACAGGATTAATGTTTCCCAATGACCAGTGCTGGTCCAAGAGCACAGACCTACCTCAAAAATCCTCAAACATTCCTCACTACAAGAAAGAAAAATCCAAACACTTTACCATATCATAGACTTCAAGATCCTCCACAAAGAGTCCAAAGCTATTTCTCCAAGTATTTCTTGCCTCTAAACACTGGACACACCTACCACATAACCCACTCTTTGAACACACCTAGATATTAATAGCGCCCAGCTCAGAACTTCCCCCAAGGCCTACACAGTGAAAAACCGAGGTATCCTGGATCAGTCCAAGTGAAGTTTTATCAGATCCCCTTAATGAGAAAAAAAACTTCCTCTCCCCTATATTCGCCCAAAGCTTGGTTTTTCTCTCTAATCTGGTATCTCAGGCTGCCTCCTACTATATTTATTTTTATAATTATATCCTTCAGTTGAGTATTATGAGTATATGTGTAGAAACTTTATCTGGTTCACTGTTTCCCATCTTCTAGTTAAGTATAACACCCTGCCAGGCTACTAGAATTCAAGAAATACTGGCTGAATTTGACATGTTAAAAATATGGGGCTTCCGTGGTGGCTCAGTGGTAAAGAATCTGCCTTCCAATGCAAGCGACATGAGTTTGATCCCTGATCTGGGACGATTCCACATGCCACAGAGCAGCTAAGCCAATATGCCACAACTAATGAGCCCATGCTCTGCAGCCTGCGAGCTGAAACTGTTGAAGTGCCTAGAACTTGTGCCCTGCAACAAGAGAAGTCACTACAATGAGAAGCCTGCACATCCCATCTAGAGAGCAGGTAGCCTCCATGCACCGCACCTAGAGAACACCTGTGTGTAGCAACAAAGACCCAGCACAGCCATAAATAAATAATCTTTTTAGAAAATATATGAACTAGGGAATCCCCTGGTAGTTCAGTGGTCAGGACTCTGCACTTTCACTGCTGAGGTTACAGGGTTAAATCCCTGATCAGGTTAACTAAGATCCCACAGGATGCAAACAAATGAAAAAAGCAAAACAAAATAACTTGTAATTAAAGCACATGAGATAGCAGGGCTAATGGCGACCTCCAAGAGGGCTCACGCCAAGAGGCACCTTCCAGGATTGTTGCTGCCAGTACCCCCGTCCCCCTGGAGACCCACTTCTGACCCACGTCTCTACAGGAGATCCTCCAACACTAGCAGTGCTCCCTTGAAAGGTGAAGATCTTAAGCATCACACCTTAGAATGGAGATTTCATCCATTAGGAAAGACACCTCCAAAAACTCTCTGTAATAGCCCTAGAAAGGCTCCTAACGGGTATTGCTAACCAATCCTTGTGCTGCTACGCTCCAGGGAATAGACACCTGGAGTCACATGACACACCTAAAAAAAGCACCAGACACTAACTAGAAATGCGTATCACCTGGTGACCTAAAAGTAAATATTTCCTAGAACTGAAGCAGACGATAGCACGAGAGATAGATGAGACAGCTTTCCCAACATATCCAGACCAGGACTGTTGGAAGTTCGTCACTAAAGCTGTAATGACGACATAATGCTTCAGATAATCTCCAATATAAGCACTTTAGATAAAAAATGCCTGAGAGTTCTCCCTCCTACCCCTTCGTTTTACTCAAATTGACGTTAATAGGTTTCCAATTTGTATACTTTCCCTCTGATGTAAGGCACTATTCCCAGAAAGAACTTTCTTGACATTGAGGGACAAAAGGGCTGATGAAACTAGAAAACCTGACTCTTGACTAACCAAGTTTCCAGAGGAAGATCTTGGTCAAAAGGAGGAAATGTAGAAATTAACAGAAACCTCAATTTTAAAAAGGCTTCCCTTGTGGCTCAGCTGGTAAAGAATTTGCCTGCAATGCAGGAGACCTGGGTTCGATCCCTGGGTTGGGAAGATCCCCTGGAGACGGGAAAGGCTACCCACTCCAGTATTCTGGCCTAGAGAATTCCATGGACTGTATAGTCCACCGGGTTACAGAGTTGGACACGACTGAGTGACTTTCACTCACTCAATTAAATAAAATTGGGAGACCAGAAGAGGGAGCTCTCATACTCTACAATGATAGCAGAGTCCAACAGGAAGAAGAGACTCCTCTTCTTTCATGGCAAGCATTCAGCCAGCGAAAAGCTATGGAATATTTTTAACTATAGCTCTTCCAACTTCCTTTTTCTCTATAAAGTATTCTCCTGTCCTTATCATTGGGGACTTGTACATGGTTCACAGTAGTTGCAGACCACAAGTTGCAATTCTCTGCTGATTCTGAATAAACCCATCTTGGTTGGAGAAATTTTTTAAAAAGCACATGAATTATTGTCCTTGTATTTTTCCCTTAACTTTTTATCACGAATACTGAACACCCATATACCTTCCACCCACATTCAATAATCACTGCTGCTGCTGCTGCTGCTAAGTCACTTCAGTCGTGTCCGACTCTATGCGACCCCAGAGACAGCAGCCCACCAGGCTCCCCCGTCCCTGGGATTCTCCAGGCAAGAACACTGGAGTGGGTTGCCATTTCCTTCTCCAATGCATGAAAGTGAAGAGTGAAAGTGAAGTTGCTCAGTCATGTCCGACTTTTCGCGACCCCATGGACTGCAGCCTACCAGGCTCCTCTGTCCATGGGATTTTCCAGGCAAGAGTACTGGAGTGGGGTGCCATCACCTTCTCTGCAATAATCACTAACGTTTGCCATATTTACTTCATTTATCTATACTTTTTTCTGAGCCATTTCAGAGTTGCAGATATCATAGGACTTCCTTGGAGGTCCAATGGTTAGGACTCCACACTTTTCCACTGCAAGGGTCGTGAATTCAATCCCTGGTGAGGGAACTAAGATTCCACATGCTGTCATGATACCTCCTCCCTGAATACTTCAAAGAATCTTCTCCTGCATACCGTTTATCTCAGTTCAGAGAGTTAATAATGTCCATCCAGATATTGAGTAAATATTCAGATTTCCTCAACTGTTCCCAAACTATCTTTTAACCTGGATTTCTTTTCCCAAACCAGGAGCCAACCAAGGTTCACACACTCAAAATGGCTGTTATTCAAAGCCTCTCTTACTTTTTTCATGCTTTTAAAACACTGGTATTGTCTTACTGTATCCTCATGGTTAGGTTTATCTTACTTCTCCATCCCCTATATTTTCTTTAAATCAGAAGTTCAGCCTTTAATTTGGATCAAGTTAGTTATGACCAACCTAGATAGCATATCCAAAAGCAGAGACATTACTTTGCCAACAAAGGTCCGTCTAGTCAAGGCTATGGTTTTTCCAGTGGTCATGTATGGATGTGAGAGTTGGACTGTGAAGAAAGCTGAGCGCCAAAGAACTGATGCTTTTGAACTGTGGTGTTGGAGAAGACTCTTAAGAGTCCCTTGGACTGCAAGGAGAGCCAACCAGTCCATTCTGAAGGAGATCAACCCTGGGATTTCTTTGGAAGGAATGATGCTAAAGCTGAAACTCCAATACTTTGGCCACCTCAGGAGAAGAGTTGACTCATTGGAAAAGACTCTGATGCTGGAAAGGATTGGAGGCAGGAGGAGAAGGGGACGACAGAGGATGGGATGGCTGGATGGCATCACTGACTCGATGGATGTGAGTTTGAGTGAACTCTGGGAGTTGGTGATGGACAGGGAGGCCTGGCGTGCTGCAATTCATAGGGTCGCAAAGAGTCGGACATGACTCAGTGACTGAACTGAACTGAACTGAAACATTTTAGGGAGGAATATATTATGGGTGATACCATGTGCTTTATATTACATGACTCAGAGGCACAAAATGTCAGGTCATCCCATCACTGGAACACTTGGTTAAGATAGTGACCACCAGATATTGCCACTGGAAAAGTATGTTCTTCCCCTGACATTTAGCAAGTGACTTGTGGGGGGTTATAGCTCAGATGGTAAAGAATCTGTCTGCAATGCAGGAGACCCCGGTTCAATTCCTGGGTCAGGAAGGTCCTCTGGAGAAGGGATAGACTACCCACTCCAGTATTCTTGGGCTTCCCTTGTGGCTCAGCTGGTAACAAATCTGCCAGCAATGCAGGAGACCTGGGATCTTCCCTGGCTTGGGAAGATTCCCTGGAGAAGGGAAAGGCTACCCACTCCACTATTCTGGCCTGGAGAATTCTACGGACTGTATAGTCCATGGGGTCGCAAAGAGTCAGATATGACTGAGCAACTTTCATTTCATTTCATTTGTAGGGGTGACACTTTGACACCTTGTGAATATCCTATTCCCCATCAATCTTCCAATTATTTCATTTATAGTAAAATATCCCACCATTCCTTTCACATTCATTACTAGAAGGTATTTTCTGAAAAGGATTTAAAAAGCAAGGTCAATGCATCCTTCATTCCCATAATAATATATTTTCAAAGTAAGAAAATCAGTGTCTTAATCACTTCCAATGTTGACAGAGAGTTTTCTCCCCTCTTCTTCCTCTATTTTAAGTATCATCATGAATTTGTGGAATTTTATTTATTTAAGGTGTTACAATCAATCTGGATACTTAAACTGTCCCCAGTTTGAACCGGGCTATTGCACCCTTTAAACACAGGTCCGTTAGTCTCTGAGCTTTTCCTTGCTATTTGAGCTCAAGATACTCCAGTCTCACCTGGTACTTTCCCTCCTGCCTTCTACTTCTGACCTACATACCCGGCACCTGGACAGGTCATTTGTTTGATTCACATTTCCTCACTGTTAAATATGGAAAATCAGGCAAGTTCTCCCAGCCTCATACACCCACGGGGAAGTTGAAATAACATACACAGTCATGACACTAAAATACTGGTTGGGGGCTGAATTAACCACTATTATTTAGGAAAACCTCAGGCCAGGAGCAACAAAGAACTCCAGAGGCTTTTTACCCAACTGCCTCCCCAACAGATGCTTCTGCTCAGATGTCTACATTCCTTCCCACTCTGGAGGACGGTGCTCTTCCTCCCTCCCACCCAGCAGTCTAGTCTCACCTTCTGTAAACATCTCAGTCATGTCCTCCCACAGGGGCGCCCCCACCACGGTCTTCTCTGGATGGTGCAGCTTCACCCAGGTGCTGGCCTCGGTGGGCAAGGTGATCAGGAGTCACTGGATCATGATGACTTCAGCACTCCTTTCTGGGGAACTCTGGCTCCACCCACAGGGCAGAGTCCTGACTGGGCTTCTCCACTTTCTGATGAGGAAACTGCCAGAGTCTCTGACAGGAGGCTTTACAACTGCACAGGTGTCCTCCACTCTTAGGAACCCAGGGAACAAACAGCACCAAAATCCAGAGTCTGGACAGTTTTACTCTCTAGGCTCTCAAGGAACACCTCCCATCCTTGCCTCCATCTGTCTCCTTAGCACGCAGCTGGAGGCTCCAAGTATTTATTCCCAGTCACCACGATGGGCAGAAAACATCAATGTTAGTGAAAAGATCTAGGAAGTTCAATCACATGGTCAGAACTTACAGCAATCAATGAAAATTTCTTTTACAGTAGATACACGGAGATCATGGATAGACACAACCCACATGGTCCAAAACACTGCTGGTGTCTAGAAGCATAAAGGAATTAATAAAACCCAATTCTTTGTTTTAGGCAGTCCTACCTTTAAAGTAATTTGGAAATTACAAATTTGGAAAACCCAGCAGTGGCCACAAGACTGGAAAAGGTAAGTTTTCATTCTGATCCCAAAGAAAGGCAATGTCAAAGAATGAACTACCATACAATTGCACTCATTTCACAAGCTAGCAAAGTAATGCTCAAAATCCTTCACACTAGGCATCAACAGTACGTGAACCAAGATCTTCCAGATGTACAGGCTGGACTTCGAAAAGGCAGAGAAACCAGAGATCAAATTACCAACATCTGGTCTTGGGCTCAGACATAGGTTGTGTTAAAATGGCGAAATGCACCAAGAAGGTTGGAATCGTGGGCAAATACACCACCCGTTATGGTGCCTCCCTCAGGAAAACAGTGAAGAAAACTGAAATCAGCCAGCACGCCAAGAATACCTGCTCCTTCTGTGGCAAAACCAAGATGAAGAGATGAGCTGTGGGCATTTGGCACTGTGATTCCTGCATGAAAACATTGCTGGTGGTGCCTGGACCTATACACCACTGCTGCTGTCACAGAAAAGTCTGCCATCAGAAGACTGAAGGAATTGAAGGGCCAGCAGAAGCAGCACCATTTGATAACGTTGCTAGCCTATAGTAAATGGGTTGATTTATGTAACAAAATTACTTTGGCTTATTAATTAAAAAAAAATTCCCCAACATCCACTGGATCACAGAAAAAGCAAAGCAATTCCAGAAAAACTTCTGCTTCACTGACTACGCTAAAGCCTTTGACTGTCTAGAGCACAACAAACTGTGGAAAATTCTGAAAGAGATGGGAATACCAGACCACTTTACCTGCCTCCTGAGAAACCTGTATGCAGGTCAAGAGGCAACAGTTAGAACTGGACACGGAAAAACAGACTGGTTCAAAACTGGGAAAGGAGTACGTCAGGGCTGTATATTGTCACCCTGCTTATTTAACTTATGTGCAAAGTACATCATACGAAATACCAGGCTGGATGAACCACAAGCTGAAATCAAGACTGCCAGGAGAAATATCAACAACTTCAGATATGCAGATTATACTACCTAATGGTAGAAAGTGAAGAGGAACTAAAGAGCCTCTTGATGAGGGTAAAAAAAGAGTGAAAAAGCTGGCTTAAAACTCGACATTCACAAAACTAAGATCATGGCATCCAGTCCCATCACTTCATGGCAAATAGATGGGGGAAAAGTAGAAACAGTGACAGACTTCATATTCCTGGGCTCCAAAAGCACTGCAGATGGTGACTGCAGCCATGAAATTAAAAGATACTTGCTCTTTGGAAGAAAAGCTATGACCAACCTAGACAGCATATTAAAAAGCTGAGACATCACTTTGCCGACAAAGGTTCATATAGTCAAAGCTATGGTTTTTCCAGTAGTCATGTACAGATGTGAGGGCTGGACCATAAAGAAGGCTGAGCAATGAAGAATTGATGCTTTTGGACTGTGGTGGTGGACAAGACTGTTGAGAGTCCCTTGGAAATCAAATCAGTCAACTCTAAAGGAAATAAAACCTGAATATTCATTGGAAGGACTGAACTGAAGCTCCAATAATTTGGCCATCCAATGTGAAGACTGGACACATTGGAAAAGACCCTGATGCTGGGAAAGATAGAAGGCAGGAGAAGGAGGCAACAGAGGATGAGATGGTTGGATGGCATCTTCCACTCAATGGACACCAGTTTGAGCACACTCCAAGAGATAGTTAAGGACAGGGAAGCCTGGAGTGCTGCAGAGTCAGTCAGACACGATTTAGCGACTGAACAACACTTTTAAAGTAGTCTGCGATTTGTAATCAAAAAAGATCTGGGTTTGAATACAGCTCCTTCACTTGTCGGCTGTGGCAAAGCACGTAATCCCACTGATTCCGTTTCCTCCTCTGTAAATGGAGATGATAAACCTTGCTCCAAAGATGGACCGGTCTGGCCCAGCCCTCGCAGCCTTTGTGTGAGCCTGACTCAGAGGCTGGGAGCACACCGCGAGCCACAGATGACGCCGGGCTGGGCAGACGCGGCGTTTCCCAGCTTGTCCGCTTTCCGGATCCAAGGGAGCCCTGGCTCACCGCTCTCACCTGCTCTAACCGCACGCCCTAGCCCTCTGGCTGCCGCGGACCGGTCACCGCGCAGGGACAAGATGCTCCCACATAGCGCAGCCCTGGCCGGTGCGCTTGCGCAACAAGCAGCCTCGGCGCGCTGTTCCCAGCGTCCTCCGGGGCAGCCAGCCCGCCTGCGGGCGCCTCAGGGGATGCTCTCCGGGATGCGATACCGTCACTCCGGTTTGCCTGCAGCCTGGGGCTAGAACCCAGCCTAAGGCAAGCCCGCTCCTGCGGAATGACACAGAGCCTGTCTTCTCTCTCGTCCGAAGACTACAGAATAGAACCAGCTCTCCTCTGCAGGGCATAGACTTGTGAACGTTTCCGCGGGGAGATTTGAAACCCTTGACAAAGGAAAACATCTGTATCTCTTTTTTGTAGAAACAACATTGGTATAAAATGACCATACCACTTTCATTTAATATGTACATAGAAAAGACTGGGCTTCCCTGGTGGCTCAGAGGTTAAAGCGTCTGCCTCCAATGCGGGAGACCTGGGTTCGATCGCTGGGTCGGGAAGATCCCCTGGAGAAGGAAATGGCAACCCACTCTAGTATTCTTGTCTGGAGAATCCCCTGGACGGAGGAGCCTGGTAGGCTACAGTCCACGGGGTCGCAAAGAGTCGGACACGACTGAGCGACTTCACCTCACCTTAGAAAAGACTGAAAGTGGAATGGAATCCAGTGTTTCATTAAAAGAGTCAGACACGACTTAGTGGCTGAACAACAACGATTAGGTAGTTTTTTGTTCTAGTATTCAAGAAGTCCTTAACGTTAATTGCTTTCTTTATATTTCTGAAATACCACAAAATAATTCTCACCTATAATTTCACCAAGTAGAATAACCATTGCTAACTTTCGGTGCACAGACTCACCTACACACACACATACACACACCATTTTTTTCATGTCTTTTATGTATTTTCTGGAGAAATGATTACACTCTAATGCTATTTTGTCTTCTACATCAATAGCTTACAAAAGCAACAATTTAGAAAACAGAATAAACCAATGTCATTGCTAGCTGTTATGAACTGAATGTCTGTCTCCCCAGCCAGCCCCACAAATTCATATGTTGAAACTCTAACCCCCAGAGTAGCTGTATTTGGAATAAGAAAGTACAGACCTTCTTAAGCTTATGATGGGGTTGCATCTGGATAAACCCATAGTACATTGAAAATACTGTAAGTAAAAAATGCATTTGATACACCTCACCTAGCTTAGCTTCAGACCCCATGAATCTCAGCATGCCAGGCCTCCCTGTCCATCACCAACTCCCGGAGTTCACTCAGATTCACGCCCATCGAGTCAGTGATGCCATCCAGCCATCTCATCCTCGGTCGTCCCCTTCTCCTCCTGCCTCCAATCCCTTCCAGCACCAGAGTCTTTTCCAATGAGTCAACTCTTCACATGAAGTGGCCAAAGTACTGGAGTTTCAGCTTTAGCATCATTCCTTCCAAAGAAATCCCAGGGTTGATCTCCTTCAGAATGGACTGGTTGGCTCTCCTTGCAGTCCAAGGGACTCTTAAGAGTCTTCTCCAACACCACAGCTCAAAAGCATCAATTCTTCGGCACTCTCTCACATCCATACATGACCACTGGAAAAACCATAGCCTTGACTAGACGGACCTTTGTTGGCAAAGGAATGTCTCTGCTTTTGAATATGCTATCTAGGTTGGTCATAACTTTTCTTCCAAGGAGTAAACGTCTTTTAATTTCATGCAGTGATTTTGGAGCCCAAAAAAATAAAGTCTGACACTATTTCCACTGTTTCCCCATCTATTTGCCATGAACTGATGGGACCAGATGCCATGATCTTCGTTTTCTGAATGTTGAGCTTTAAGCCAACTTTTTCACTCTCCTCTTTCACGTTCATCAAGAGGCTCTTTAGTTCCTCCTCACTTTCTGCCATAAGGGTGGTGTCATCTGCATATCTGAGGTTATTGATATTTCTCCTGGCAATCTTGATTACAGCTTGTGCTTCTTCCAGCCCAGCGTTTCTCATGATGTACTCTGCATATAAGTTAAATAAGCAGGGTGACAATATACAGCCTTGACATACTCCTTTTCCTATTTGGAACCAGTCTGTTGTTCCATGTCCTTAGCCTACCTTAAATGTACTTAAAACACTTACATTAGCCAGAGTTGGCCAAAATCATCTAGCACAGAGCCTATTGTGTAATAAAGTATTGAAATATTTCATGTAATTTACTGAATACTATACTGAAAGTGAAAAACAGAATGGCTGTGTAGGTACAGAATGGTTGTAAGTGTATTGGTTGTTTATCCTTGTGATTGTGACTATCTGGGAGCTGAGGCTCATTGCTACTGCACAGCATCATGAGAGAGTATTAAACCAATTATTGCTAGCTCAGGAAAAAAAATAAAAACTCAAATTATAGTTTCTACTGAGTGCATATCACTTTCACACCACTGTAAAATTGAAAAATCATGTCAGGGACTCTCTGTAATTAACACTAAATGAGATCACAAGGGTGGGACCCTGATCCCATAGGATTAGTGTCCTTTTAAGAAGAGACAGCAGAGGGCCTAATCTCTCTCTGAAGGCAGGCACTGAGGAAAGCTAATATGAAGATTTAGCAAGAAGTCACTATGTACAGCCAGGAAGAGAGCCCTCACCAGAAAGTGATCCTGCCAGACCTTGATCTGGGACCTCTAGCTTTCAGAATTATGAAGAAATAAATTTCCATTGTTTAAGGCACCCAGTCTATGATATTTTGTTATAACAGCCCAAGCAGACTAACACACTAGCATGTAGTATTTACAGAGTATGAAGCTTTGTTCCAAGTGCATTATATATTTTAACCAATGTGGTCCTCATAACAACCTCTTGAGGTAAATGCTATTATTATTCCTAATTTGCAGATATGAAAACTGAGGTTTGGAGAAGTTAAGTAACTTGTCCTGCATCATACAGCTTGCAAGTGATAAATCCAAGCAGTCTGCTCTTCCACCTGCTACTCAACAATACCACGGCATAAAATATAATAAAACGTTAATGGTAAAGTCTAGGTAGTGGTACATGGATACTCACTATAAAAGTCTTTCAACTTTCCTGTATGTTTGAATGTTTCCATAATAAAATATTGCTAAGAATAAATAAGAATTATGCAGGACCTTATCAATAAAGTCACAAAAATTACTGATTTAAATGGAAAGAATAGTGATGTACACCGTGTTCATGGATTGGAATAGAACTTTCTAAATATGTCAGCTTCCTCCACTTTAATGCTCCCCAATAAAAATCTCAACTTTTCCTTTTAATAAGTTAAATGGTTCTCAAGTTTACCAGGAATGGTAAGTATTCCAGAATGGCCAATAAAATTTTCCAACAATAATGATGTCAGACCTGACCTACCAATATAACTTGTATAAATTGTTTTACTAATATAATACAAGGCTTGATAATCAAGATAAGATAAAACCAGCACCAAAATATACTCTTAAATTAATAAAATTAAATTGAAACCCTCCAAACAGACATGTTAGTTTACTTAAATTTAATATATTATAAAAGTGGAATTTCAAATTAGCAAACTGATGATGATTATTCATTAAGTGTTGTGAAGACAACTAGTTAGCCATTTAGGGAACCATAGTAGTCTGCTTGGGCTGCTACAATTAAATACCACAAATTGGATGGCTTGTTGTTCAGTCGCTTAGCTGTGTCCAACTCTTTGCAACCCCATGGACAGCAGCAGTCCAGGCTTCCCTGTCCTTCACCATGTCCTGGAGTCTGCTCAAACTCATGTCCGTAGAGTCCGTAATGTGATCCAACCATCTCATCCTCTGTCACCCCCTTCTCCTCTTGCCTTCTATCTTTCCCAGCATCAGGGTCTTTTCCAATGAGTCGGCTGTTCACATCAGGTGGCCAAAGTATTGAAGTTTCAGCTTCAGCAAAAGTCCTTCCACTGAATATTCAGGGTTGACTTCCTTTAGGATTCACTAGTTTGATCTCCTTGCAGTCCAAGGGACTCTCAAGACTCTTCTCCAGCACCACAGTTCAAAAGCATCAATTCTTCAGTTCTCAGCCTTCTTTATGGTGCAACTCTCACATCCCTACATGAAAGCAAAAGTGGAAGATGCTCAGCCATGTCAGACTCTTTGCAACCCCATGCACTATACAGTCCATGGAATTCTCCAGGCCGGAATACTGGAGTGGGTAGCCTTTGCCTTCTCCAGGGGAATCTTCCCAACCCAGGGATTGAACCCAGGTCTCCCACATTGCAAGTGGATTCTTTACCAGCTGAGCCACAAGGGAAGCCCAAGAATACTGGAGTGGGTAGCCTATCCCTTCTCCAGGGGATCTTTCCGACCCAGGGATCGAACCAGGGTCTCCTGCATTGCAGGCGGATTCTTTACCAACCGAGCTATTGGGGAAGTCCATCAGTACATGACTACTGGAAAAACCATAGCTTTGACTATGTGGACCTTTGTCGGCAAAGTGATGTCTCTGCTTTTTAATACACTGTCTAGGTTTGTCATAGCTATTTTCCCAAGGAGCGAGCATCTTTTAATTTTGTAGCTGCAGTCACCATCTGCATTGATTTTGGTGGTATTATTTGCATATCTGAGGTTATTGATATTTCTCCTGGCAATCTTGATTCCAGCTTGTGATTCATCTAGTCTGGCACTTTGCATGATGTACTCTGCGTAGAAGTTAAATAAGCAGGGTGACAATATACAGTCTTGACGTACTCCTTTCCCAATTTTGAACTAGTCTGTTATTCCATATCCAGTTCTAACTGCTGCTTCTTAACCTGCATACAGATTTCTCAGGAGGTAGGTAAGGTGGTCTGGTGTTCCCATTTCTTTCAGAATTTTCCACAGTTTGTTGTGCTCTACACACTCAAAAGTCTTTAGCATAGTCAGTGAAGCAGAAGTAGGTGTTTTTCTGGAGTTTCTTTGCTTTTTCTGTGATCCAAGGAATGTTGGCAATTTGATCTCTGGTTCCTCTGCCTTTCTATACCCAACTTGTACATCTGGAAGTCCTTGGTTGATGTACCACTGAAGCCTAGCTTGAAGGACTCAGCATAACCTTACTAGCATGTGAAATTAGTACAATTGTATGATAGTTTGAACATTCTTTGGTATTGCCCTTCCTTAGAATTAGAATGAAAACGAATCTTTTTCATCTGTAAATTTTATTCAAATCACCATTGCTGTTCACATTTCTATTACAATGTTCAGCCTTATTCTTTAGAATTACCATCTTCACCACTGATTTCTGATAGGGTCAAAAAGAAATTAACATTATGAGTAATGACAGAGTGAGGCCCAATTTCAACTTATAATTATTTAACTTTCTAAGTATTTTCCATCACAAATAATTGTCAACTTCCAGCAGACGAATGATGGAAAAAATGCAGGAGGAATCTATGCTAGCACTCATAATTATCTATACTATCAACACTTCCAAGCACTTACAATGGTAAGTTTAGTTGCAGGAGCTGATACTGTTTGTGTCGTATGCATACCTTTTAGACTTTCCAGTGTGCTTCAGTGATGCCAGCTGCCTGTATTTGCATCCCTGCAGCTGGGCAGGGAATTAACACTGATTACCCTCCCACTACCCCCACCACCAGGCTTCCCAGGTGGCTCAGTGGGTAAAGAATATGCCCACAATGCAGGAGACACAGGAGATGTGGATTCAGTCTCTAGGTTGGTAAGATCCCCTGGAGGAGGGTACAGCAACCCACTTCTTGCCTGGAGAAGTCCCACGGACAGAGGAGCCTGGCAGGTTATAGTCCATAGCGTTGAAAAGAGCTGGACACGACTGAGCAGACATGCAAGCACCCCCACCACCTGCCTTCAGCCAATGATTCTGATCAGTTGGTTTGACAGTGCCCAGACTGCTCACACTAGATGGCATGATTCTGAGGTTATTATGCAGTTTCCCAGAGTTTCAGTGAGATTAAACTCCAGTCTCCTACAGAGAGGGCTTCCCTGGGAGCTCAGATCGTTAAGAATGTGAGAGACCTTGGTTCAGTCCCTCAGTTGGGAAGATCCCCTGGAGGAGGGCATGACAACCCAGTGTTCCTGCCTGGAGGATCCCCATGGACAGAGGTGCCTAGCAGGCTGCAGTCCATGGGGTCTCAAAGAGTCAGACACGACTGAGCGACTAAGCACACAACACTCCTACAGAGGTAACTAGCTTAATAATGTACCTTTTACTGGCTACTTTCCTTTCCACCTCCTTCCCCCATTTCCTATTGGTATTTCCCAAATAAACTACTTAGGCCCAATCCTTTGTCAGAGTATGTTTCTGAGAGAACCCAAATCAGACAGCCACTGAAGGCATGAACAATGATCCTACAAGGCATACGGTCTTTGTATTTTTTGTTTTTGTTTTGGCCACACTGTGTGGCATGTGGGATCTTAGTTCCCGGACCAGGGACCAAATCTTCACCCTCTTCAGTAGAAGAGCCGAGTCTCAACCCCTGGACCACCAGGGTGTTTCCATGCAGTCCCTGTAAAATGAGTGCCTTACCAGTGCACACTACCCTCATTCAAAGCAATAATATCCTACATTCTATATTTAACCCAATTCTATTCCTTCTAATACAGATTAAAAATAAATACAAGCACATTTACAATTTGTGTACCTTCATATATGGGAGAGGGGGAGGGACAGACAGGGAGTTTGGGGTTAGGAGATGCAAACTATAACATATTGAATGGACAGACAGCAAGGTACTACAGGGAACAATATTCAATGTTCTGGGATAAACCATCATGGAAAAGAATATCAAAAAGAATGTATAATCTGTATTACTGAGTTAATTTGCTATGGAGAAGAAATCAACACATTTTAAATCAACCACAATAAAAAATTAAAAATAAAAATTGTCTTTCAGCGTCACAGTCACCCCAGCATTGAGCTTCTGCTTCCAATGAATTCATCTGGTTTATAAATCAACTTGTCACTCCACTTAAATAATTCAGGATTTTGCTGGAGTTCTTTCTCCTCAAACGAACAACCTTCACTAACACGTGAGAGTAAACAGATGATTTTCTTTCTTCTCTTGTCCTCTCTGGAACAATCTTCCAGGATCTATTGTTTTCGCTAGGGAGTGGGCACTCAAAGTTAATGCCCTTTCTCCATCCTGGGAGATAGTGGGACAGAATAAAGCCATCTTTTTCCTGCTTTCCTTAAACCCTCACAGGATTCATAAACCAGACTGAACAGTTTTATGACAACTTTTATAGGAGAGTCATGGAAATTCAGAATTACGATCGTGATTAACTTGACCTCTCTTAAAAAGAAAGTACTTGGCGCTTGGAACTTCACAGGGACTGTAGTCACAACCCTCATCCTACAGGTGTCCTTTTCCTTGAGGCTGTCAGTCCATAACTCTCTTCCCTGGGAAAACTACACCCCTTTCCAAAAGAAGGGTCTCATTCCCTGTCCTTTCTGCCTTCTTAGTCCTTGTCATATATGGTCTTAAGTTCTAGTTAAAGGGAGCAGATGGAACACATGTATTTAGCTCCACTCCCTCACAAAAATCCCATCATAACTGCAGAAAAAAGGACTTAAAACCAAAGGCATAAACCCAAGGATACACTGAATAGAGAGGAGAAAAACAAAATTCTGGCAACTGAACACAAATGGATGAGTGCTTTCAGCCTTATGAGCCCTGAAAGGCTGCATCCTTAGTGAGCAGTGGGGAAGCCAAGAAGCAACCTAATTACATTCCAGAATCCCCAAAAGCAAACAAACTGGTTGCCTCGGGGTCCCTCTGAAAATGGGGAGTTCAGGCAATGCTAACCGTAGAATATTGGTTATAAATCTGTTCGAAGCAGATTCTCAGTGTCTCCACACTACTCCAGTCAGGTGACTGTCCTTTGACCATCTCTGCAGAAGACTGGAGGAGTCGTTTAAGGAAAAGATAAAACAGAGGGGTCTCTGAACTGAAGAACAGCAGGCAGAGTTGAGGGGTGGGCACTATGCTGGAAATACCGGGAACAGGGCAAGGATATATGGACATTTACACACTGAACTTGAGACTCCCAGTCTTCTTTCCAGAATGCTTCTACCCAGGTCTATACTCCCTGGGCAGCAAATTTGAAAAACTTCTCCAGTGACTCCACCCGGCCAAAGAAGAAAAGATCTAAAGATACTGACATTGAAGGTTTTCCAAGGATATGCAGGCAAACCATTACTCGGTTCAGTTATGGCAGCTCTGGTCCCATGTGCTGTGCGTGCTTATTTGCTGAGTTGTGTCCGACTCTTTGAGGCCCCATGGACTGTAGCTTGCCAGGCTCCTCTGTCCATGGGGATTCTCCAGGCAAGAATACTGGAGTGGGTTGCCATGCCCTCCTCCAGGAGATCTTCCCAACCCAGGGATCAAAGCCAGGTCTCCCACATTGCAGGCAGATTCTTTACCGTCTGAGCCACCAGGGAAGCCCGTGACACCTGGGACCTCCTGATCTGGCATTCAATCCACACCAAGGCCCAGTAGGAAGAGCTGCTTGCCAAAGAGAGCTCAGGTTTGAAAACCGTAATTGCCTCCTTGGTGGTTCTTTATTTCTAATATTTATTTATGTGGCTGCACCAGGTCTTTGTGATGGCATGCGGTATTTCTAGTTGCAGCACGTGAACTCTTGGCTGCAGTATGTGGGATCTGGTTCCCTGACCAGGGATCGAATCCAGGCCCCTGCTTTGGGCGTGCAGAATCTTAGCCCCTGGACCACCATGGAAGTCCCAGTATTGGTTTTACTTAGGGCTTGTAAGAGGGTCCATACAGTATCCTGATGTACCACTGATCTGCCGAATTGCAAGAGCTGAGGGAAGAGGTGCCTGTAGCCTGAATAAGAGAAACATCTGTCATTCTGGGCTCTACTTAAGCAGCTTTTCACATCACCCCCAAAATCAGTTGGGTCAACACATCTGACTATGGTGTATGTGCTTCACAAATCCAAAGGGACTCATCTCATGCAGTACTTCTTTTTTTAATACAGCGGACAGAAAACAACTTGTTCCTTCCTTTAAAAGGATCAGCCCAACATGCCTCAAATAATTCACTGATGTGGCAGGATTCCTTACAGATTGGTTTATATGATAGATTGCCTATTAGTTCCTGCTTAAAACAACAATAATCTTTTATTGTCTCTCGCAGTTTCTGTAAGTCATAAATTCAGACAGAGCACAGAGCAGCACCATGATATTGGGAGCCTAACTGGAAGATGCAAAGGCAAAGAACTGGAATCATCTGAAGTTTATTTACTGTCACGTAGGCCTGGCCAGAGCTGTTGACCAGAAACCCACACGTGACTTCTCCATGTGGCCTGAGATTTCTTAAAATTTATTGGCTTGGTATGAAGGGCAAGAGTCCTGAGAGAGAGAGAGAGAGAACCAGAAAGAAGCCATACAGCCCTTGCATAACCTTAGCCCAGGAAGTGAGGCCGTATCTGCCATATTCTGCTGGTTAAGGCAGTTATAAAGATCCATTCATGTTCAAAGGAAGAGAAAATAGACCTCTTCAGTGGAAGAAGGCCAATGTGACGATTATAAAATGAACATGTGGGATGGGGTGTACGTTGGTGAGGCCATCTTTGGAAAATACAATCTCCTGTGGAGAGAGAGCCAAAGCCTCTACACACTGAACTACTGCATAGGTCTAAGAGTTGGCACATTCCTCAGACTGGGTAGTAAACTCACACTGCTGTTCTATCACGTGGACGCAGATTGTTTCTGATATTTTCGTTTATCAGGATAAATTACTTCTCCCAAAGTGTAATGTTAATAGACCTATGTCACACGTCAAGCATTATCCTGATTAAATTCAAAAAGGAGATGCCTTCCAGAATAGCACCTGTAATGAGGATAACCCAGTTTGGAGGTATTAACCCAGAGAAGTTTACCATAATTTACTGTCATTCTCCCAAACCCATCCATCTTTTGCACCAGCTAGACTTCAAGTTAAATGGACCTGTGGTCTCGTAAATCTCCCCCAGAGATGTAATACTGTTATTGGTTTGTTATTTCAGTAGGGAAGAGTTCACTGTTTCTTCAACAGTCCTTACTTCGCAGGTCAGCAAGTCAATGTAAGAAATCTATCAGTTGCTAAGGGCATCTTTTTCCAACTAGACACTCAGAAACTTGGGGGAACTGCTACAGGAGGGGTTTAAGGTTCCCACTTGGCCTATGGTGAGGCTGACTTAGGTCAAAATGCCATCATTACCTGATCACCATATGCTTCCACTCTGACACATGGACAAAAATACTATGCGTAGGACGTAGCGATAGTTAACAGTTGATGTCTAACTGTTGGCCAAGTGTTTGTGTAGTTTCCCTAGTGTATTTACCCAGGTAAAATGGTAGTGGGTCCCTTGGGGGAAAGCCAGAAGATATACATTACACATTAATAGGGCTTTTACAAGCTCCATCCTCAAGAATACCTGTCTCTCCATTATTCAATAGGCTGTGAACTTAGGTCTAGCAACAGAATATAAGGCTATATTTCTATCTTATTGATTTCTATCTGTCTCCAAACCCTGAGAAAATTTGTCTATATAGATCAAATGGGGCTTTAGTGAGCTGCCATTTGTCTGGGTCCCTAGCTTCAATGAATTAATCATCTCCAAAAATCTTGGTATCCATTCTGATTATCATAAATTGCAGGTGAGCCACTGTTAAAGGCTATTATTGGAAATGCTCAAGTCCACTGAAAATAGGAAATACACTTCACTAGTATTCTTGGCCTATAGAGAACACCCACTACGTCATGTTTTAATGAGTCTAGTACTTCTATAACAAAGTATGTCTCAAGCCATTGGGTAAAGGGAATGCCTTCAGTGTTTTATTAGGTTGGGAAAAGGAATGACATGTTTGGTAATTCGCCCCAGAATTCCTTGAGTTTTGGAATCCTTTCTCTACATTATACAAAGGAATTTCTCTCATCCTAGCTTTTAGGATTGGCCAGTGTAAGGTTTGTATGCATGCCTATGTGTTTAGTCACTAAGTCGTGTCTGACTCTTTGAGACCCCATGGACTATAGCCCCCCAGGCTCTTCTGCCCATGGAATTTTCCAGGCAGGAATGCTGGCATGGGTTGCCATTTCCTCCTCCACGGGATCTTCCCGACCCAGGGATTGAACCCATGTCTCCTGTGTCTTCTGCACTAGCAGGTGGATTCTTTACCATTGAGCCACCTGGGAATACCCTAATATAATGTTTAGCTTTATCTATTTATAATATGCCCAAGGGGACTTCCCTAGTGGTCCAGTGGTTAAGAATCCACCTACCAATGCAGGGAACATGGGTTCTATCCCTGGTCTGGGCGGATTCCACATGCCTTGGGACAATTAAGACCATGCACAACTACTGAGCCGAACTGGCATGCTGTAGAGCCTGTGCTCTGCAATGAAAACCCACTGTGATGAGAAGCCCACACTCACTGCAACTAGAGAAAGCCTGTTCGCAGCAACGAAGACCTAGTACAGCCAGAAAGAAAGAAAGAAATCTTCCCTTCCTCTGAGATAAACTTTTCTTCTCTCTTAATTGAATCTTTTGACAAACAGTTCTTAATTTTAATCTAATCAAGGTATACAGATGGCAAACAAACAAATGAAAAGATATTCAACATTACCTATTAGGTAATTATAAATTAAAACAGCAGTGAGTTACCGCTACACACCTATTCAGTTCAGTTCAGTTGCTCAGTCGTGTCCGACTCTTTACGACCCCATGAATCGCAGCACGCCAGGCCTCCCTGTCCATCACCAACTCCCGGAGTTCACTCAGACTCACGTCCATCGAGTCAGTGATGCCATCCAGCCATCTCATCCTCTGTCGTCCCCTTCTCCTCCTGCCCCCAATCTCTCCCTATTAGAATGGCCTAAATCCCAAAACACTGACGCCACCAAATGCTGGCAAGGATGTAGAGCAATAGGAACTCACTCATCTCTGGTAGGAATGCAAACGGTTCAGCTACTTTGGAAGACACCTGACACTTTCTTTCAAAACTAAATATACACTTATATGATTCAACAATGTTCCCTGGTAATTACTCAAAGGAATTAGAAATTATGTCTACACAAAAACCTGCACACAGATGTTTATAGCAACTTTATTTATAATTGCCGAAACTTGGAAGCAATCAAGATGTCCTTCAGTAAGTGAATAGATTAAAATAAATTATGTACATTCAGACACTGAATTATCCAGCACTAAAAAGAAATGAGATATTAAGCCATGAAAAGACAAAAGTGCATATTACTAAGTGAAAGCAGTCAATCTGAAAAAGGCCACAGACTGTATGACTCTAGGTATATGACATTCTGGAAAAGCCCAAACTATGGAGACAGTGGGGGGAAAAAAATCAGTAGCTTCCAGGAGTTACAGGGGAGCAAGGGATGGAGAGGCAGAGCACAGAGGATTTTCAAGATGTGAAACTATTCTGTATGATACTATAATGATGACTACATGTCATTGTACCTTTGCTAAGACCCACAGATTACAAAAAAAACAAAATGAACCTTAATGTAAATTATGGATTTTGGATGTTGTGATCTATTGCTATGGGTTCACTGTAACAAATGTACTCCTCTGGTGCAGAATGTCAAAAGTGGAGGAGGCTAAGTGAGGGACAGAGGTGTACGGGAACTCTATACTTTCTGATCAATTTCGTTGTGAACCTAAAACTGCTTTAAAAAATATAATCAACTAATTTTTTTTAAAAAAGTCTTTACCACAGAAATTTTCAGAGCCCTTTCTACTCGGATATTTATATTCTAGATGTGCAAGAGCTGACATGACATGCAATCTTTCCCAAGCTGATTTCAGGTTTTTATGCTGCTCCTGTTAGCATCTCACGTGCCTCAGGAGATGCTGTTCTGAGCGGCTTCATTTTTCCCACCTCCTAATAACTTGGCCCTTGTTCAGCTCTGGTCCCCCTAGATCTGGTCTTGTTTCTTAAACACGTCAGCAAGGCAAGAGTGAGCTGCCTGAATCTCAAATCTGACCGTGTCACTCCACTGTTTCCCACAGTTTAGGCTAAACTCATTCCTGGGCTGTAGGAAGCCCCCCATGATCTGGTCCAAGCCCAGCTAGGTCCCACCTCTCATGACACCTGGACTAATATCAGACCTTAGAACCATGGAACCGCCTGTGCTTCTTGGAATGTTCTGTGCTCTTGCAGGTCTCTTTGATCCCATGGTACAGTCTGCCTGGACTATTCTCCCCACCTCCACACCACTCACTGGTTAACTCCTAACTTACCCCCCAGAACTCAGCTCAAGTGCTCTGTCCTTAGGAAGGTTTCCCCAACCTTCCTAGCTCCCATAAAGCTTGTCTAAGAGATTCTAAGTCTGTTGCCCCATGATTCTGTGAGCGTCTTAAGAGCAGGGACTATGATTTATTTTTTTCTCTTCAAAATGTTTTTTCTTCTCTCTTCAAATTCTAAAAGCTGATGGACCTTAAGGCTCAGTCCTCTTCTCTTCATGCTTTCTCCTTAGACGACTTCACCCAGTCTCGTGGCTTTACACACCCTGATGATTCTCAAACCAATACCTCCACCAAACCATTTTCAGTGCAGACGTCAACCTTTGCTCTGCTCTTTTTACAGATCTCCACACAACTGGCTCCTGTTTCAGCTCTCAGTTGAAACATAACCTCCTCTGACTGCTCCACCCAAATGGTCCCACACCCACCCTCTCCCCAAATCTTGTCTTACCTTGTATTATTACCACCTGAAATCAAATCATTCATTTACTTGTTTATTGTCCATCTCTCCTACCACACTATCCTATGAGATCAGGGAGTTTTGATTCACTGCTTTATTCCAGAGCCTAAGATAGTGCTGGGCACATTGAAAGCTTTCTTTAAACACTTGTTGAATGAATTGACATAGGCCTGGCACGTAGTATTTGCTAATATTTGAGGGCAAAGTCCCCTGTGTGCTAAATGTACCACAGGAATCGCTTCATTTTACCCAAGCCCCATTTTACACTGATACACAGGGGTTTAGTATCAGCTTTACACTGATACACAGGGCTTTAGTAGCCAGGTCACAGAGCAAGAAGGGATATGAACACTGGCAGCCTGGCTCAGAGCTTTCTGAGCCATTGTGCTATCCTCTCACACCTGGAAGTATTCAAAAGGTGTACTCAAAGGAAGGAGAAGGGGCGGGGTCTCAGTTTTTCTATTGTGGGGGGTACTTCTAGTTCCAATGAGTTCCGATGGTCTGGGGCTCCAGCTGGTACGGACATCCAGAGTCCACTCCCTCACAATTCTAGATGCCACTGGAAAAAGGCCACCTTTCTGACTGCCTGAGTCTTGACCTGGCCCTTGGGTATGCTCCCTACGCTGTTTTTTTTTTTTTAATTAAAATACAGTTGATTTACAATGTTGTGCCAATCTCTGCTGTACAGAAAAGTGACTCAGTTATACACACACACACACACACACATATATATATATTTAAATTCTTTTCTAAATATTCTTTTCCATTCTGGTTTATCCCAGGAGACTGGCTATAGTTTCCTATGCTATAGTAGGACCTTGTTTATCCATTCTAAATGTAATGTTTAAAATGCAGAAAGTGAGGGAACTGCCCCTGGAAAGCAGAAAAGCTAGGCAGAACTCACCCTCCTCCACGAGTGACACACAGTGAGAGTGAGTGAGCAGTGCTTCCCTGCAACATTTATTAAGGAATTTGCACATACACAGGAGAAAGGCAACCAGGAGTTGTGGTTCCCACAGGTGAAATCTTTTAAGCAACGTTTTCTTGTTTTAATTTTCAAGTGGGGCGAACGATGACTGAGAGGAAGGCTGCCCAGGCGCCCTGCCTCATACACCTGGACAGATCGGGGCACAGGGCAGCCTGGATACACCAATATGAAACAGCAACTGGCAGGTCGGAGAGGGGAAAGGAAGAAGGGAGCTACCAATGAGATTGCAAATTTTTTTTTTTTAACTAAAGAAAAACTGGCAACAGTTTTGGGCTGTTGATAAATTAACTCCTCTCTGTTGTAAACCTAAAACTAAAAAACAAAAACACTCAGCACAGACGGGGAAAGAGTGGGAGGTGGAATCCACGCACACACACAAGCAATACACACGTTAAGCTCTGCATTCCCACCAGAGGGGCTGGTCCTCCAGCCACAAAGCCGGATCCTACCGGATGAAGTCAGGGAACAGGGTGTGTGTCTTTGCGTGGGACCTTTGAAGAGTCTTTGGTGCTAAGAAAGGCTGACCGAAGCAGCAAGTCCTGAAGTCTCAGATCCAGCAAACAATTCAGCATGAAGCACAGTCATATTTTGCTCATCCTCGCCCCAGGGCTGGGGCCAAACTGCTCTAAGACTCCAGGAGCATTTAATTTCAGTACTTCCTTCATTTCCATGAATCAGGGGAGCATGATGCCCCCTTTCTCACCCCCAAAATTTAAACCTATGGAAATACTGGGTTGGCCAAAACGTCCTTTTGGTCAGCCCAATAACTCATCAACACATGTAGGAGGACCTCTAATCTCTCCCCTCTTTGCCTAAAATACAACCCCGACAGACCTTTCTGAGTCTGACAGGAAGTTTCACCTGGTGGGAAAAGTGCTCAAAGGTGTGCACATCTATCCTGCAGTCTAAGTGCCTTCTGCCAACAGTTCCTAAGGTACAGCTGCCAGGAGAGAACCCGGGCTGAGGCTGCGGAGGGAATCAGGACAGCTGGGGGACAGGTACGACAGAAAGCAACAGAGAGGTCTGCAGGTTTGGGATGCGGCTGGGCTAGGCAGGATGCCAAGTCCTAAGTGACCGACGACTAAACCAGAGAAGTAGGAGGGGGGATGGGGAAAGAGGAAACACAAGGAGAGGGGTGATGGGGAGAGTGGTAGTCATCCAGGGGTGCTCTTCCTATTTCCACATCTGAGGGCTGAGCGTCTGATTTGCTGCCTGTCCGGTCCCGCCGTTCATGGACTGTCCATAGCTCAGCATGCCGTTGGTGCCACAGAAGTTCATCCCGGCCATCTGCTGGGTCATCTGAAAGGGAGAGAGGAGGCTTTCAGACAGGCTGTGGGCACAGGGCCAATTAGAGCAAAGGGCGGGAAGAAGTCCTTCCGCCTGTGGGGAGAGGAAAGTGAGACAAAGGGGAGCTCTGTCATGAGCAGAACTGCCCTGAACCTGCACGGATCATTCCGGGGACACCAGACCACAACGATGGAGGCCTCTGCAGAAGGGAGATGCTGTCGGAGACTAATGCTCAGGGAGAGGAAGGGGGAATCCTGGAGTGAGCTGACCTAAAAGCGGCACAGGAGGTTATTCTGTTTCCTTTCCACTCTCATTCTGAAAAGGGGCCTATTGTGAACCGGCTGGAGCCAACCCTGAGAGTATAAAGAGAAGCCCCCAGCCAGCCAGAGCTCCTGTCTTTTCTCCAGCAAAGAGTGTCAGGGAAAGTGCTGTGCATGCTCGAGTAGAAAGAAAACAATGAAAAGGAAACTGGACTTTTCAGAAAGAACAAAGGCAGGCCAAAAAAAAAAGACCAACATGTCTTTACTGTATGAAAAAGGAAGTTGCTGGGAGAAAAGGGTTGGTGGCATCAGGCCTAGGTGGGGTTGAAGCCCCTTTAGGAATCTGATTAAAAGACTGGCTCCTGGCAGTGAACAGACCAAACTATTTATCAAAGAAAAATGCCTTAAATTTCCCAAGTCTGGTACATTTTCTGTATAAGATCTTTTCCTTTAGGAGAAAGGCTAACTTTTTTTTCTTCCACCAACTTTTAAAGCAAATTTCAAATTTACAGAAAGGTTGAAAGATTAGGATAATGAGACCCATACATCTTTCCTTAAATTCAACAACTGGTAACATTTTTGCTTTATTTTATCTTTGATATATACATATGTATCAGCTTTAAAAAATCTTTGATAGACATTGAAAATTGCAGATATTGTGACGTTTCACCTCTTAATAAGTCAGGAGGCATCTCATAAGAAGCTTCCCAGGTGGTGCGAGTGGTAAAAAACCAGCCTGTCAATGCAGGAGATGAAGATCCCCTGGACAAGGAAATGGCAATCCACTCCAATATCCTTGCCTAGGAAATCCCATGGACAGAGGAGCCTGGAGGGCTACAGTCCATGGGGCTGTACAAAGTCGGACTCTTAGGTCTCCTATGAATGAAGACTTTCCCAGAATCACAATACAATGAACATGTTCAAGATGTTTCACATTAATACTATATTCTAATATACATTACATTTCATTTTGCATCTCTTTAGCCTCCTTTAACCTAAAGGAGTTTCCCCGCCATTTTTTCCTAACACCATTTGAAGAGTCTAGGCCAGTTATTTTAGAGAAAATCCTTTAATTTAGATTTATCTCATGTTTTCTTACGATTGGATCCAAGTTAAATGTTTCTGGCAAAAATTCTAATATATATATTTTTTGATGTGGACTACTTTTAAAGTCTATTGAATTTGTTACAATACTGCTTTTATGTTTTGGTGTTTTGGCTGTGAGGCATGTGAAATCTTAGCTTCCCCGACTAGGGATCAAACCCACACCCCTTGCATTGGAAAGTGAAATTTGAACCACTGGACCACCAGGGAAGACCCCCAAAATTTTATGTAAGTGATATTATATCCTTAGTATATAAGATACCAAGAAATGCATAATACTATTGTGCCCCACTGTTGATAATTTTACGTTTGATCACTTATCTAAGGTTGTATCCATCATATGTTCCTTCATTGTAATTAATAAGTAATCTGAAGGGTATTTCTTTGCAAATATGTGAATACCCTGTTCTTTCTATAATTATTAGTTGTCATTCTTCTGCAAAGAAGGCGTTCTCTCCCTCTATCCCACACCCATTTAAAAAAAAATATGGACTCATGGATTTTTTTTTAATCATACAAAGCCTGAAAGTTTACTGGGATATGTTCGAGGTGACCATTCTGAGTCAGTTCTTCCAGATACACACGCAGTAGTTTCTTTCAACGTTATATTCAAGTCCTTTGTTTCTAGGAAACATTCTTATATTGTTTTAAATATATTAATCCTGTTCCACTATTTTATTTTTCTTCTTTGTATGGGTGCTAAGTGTCTTCAGTCGTGTCCAACTCTTTGTGACCCGGTGGATGGTAGTCCGCCAGGCTCCTCTGTCCATGGGGGTCTTCAGGCGAGAACACTGGAGTGGGCTGCCGTCACCCCCCCCCGGGATCTTCCCTGGCATGAGAGGCCCTGCATTGGCACAAGCTCCTTAGCACTAGTGCCACCTTTGGGGGTCGCCAAACACATATTTATGTTAGATCTTCTTTGCCTAAGGTCTTTCTTTCTGATTCTTTTTAGTGCTCTCTATATTTAGTTTCCTTTCTCTGAGCTATTTCACGCCTTTCCTCTATGCCAAATATATTTTCAGTTGAATCTATTCTCCTCTGACTAACTTGTAATTCAGTCTATTTTTAAGATAATTGTGTTGTTTCTCAATTTGTTTCCTGAGTTCAGGAAACTTTCATTTCACAACTTCCAGGTATTTGTCCATTTGGGTTCTAAGTTTCTCACTTTTTGATTCAAGCTGTTTTGTCTTACCTGCAAGTGTTTGTTAGAGGACATTCAATCTAGGATTGTGTAACAGTTTTCTTCTATTTCGTGAGTGGTTTTGGAGAAAGAATTTTCATTCCTCAAAATGTTTAGACTTCATTTTTTAGTTTCTTCTCATAATAGTTTTGCATAAATGTCACTTGCTACTTTCTGTTTATTTTTTGTGTGTATGCCTGTTCAATCGTGTCTGGCTCTTTGTGACCCCATGAACTGCAGCCCCTCAGGCTCCCCTGTCCATGGAATTTTCCCGGCAAGAATACTGGAGTAGGTTGCCATTTCCTCCTCCAGGGGATCTTCTCCACCCAGGGATAAACCCCTCATCTCTTGCATCTCCTGCACTGGCAGGCGGATTCTTTGTAGTACCTTATTTTTCTGAATCAGCAATAACACACACAGATGAAAGGATCTGGGGAGACTTATTAAATTTCTTAGTTCAAGAGCACCCTCTTCCATTAGTAAAGTGAAATGACTATTTGGTGCGGAGGAGGATAGTAGATCTGATTTTGTCATTCTCAATTTTTACTTCTTCACCACAAGGTCTCCTAAGAGCACCCCCTCATTCTAAGTCATCCTCATCTCTCCTTAGAAACAATGCTTGGCCAAAGCTACCCCCTATAGTCCTATCTATTTTGAGTCCTTTGCTTTTGATTCTCCAAGTAACCAGAGTTATACTGCACCAGGTCTCAGAACACTTCTCAGCACATCTCTCATCAGGGCAGGGCTTTCTCTTTCTTGGGGGTGTTTCATCTATGCTTTGTCACCTCTAGCCCCCTACTCCTCCTCTTTTCACACGGCCTCTCTGTGGTGCTGGCTCTGCTTGATTTCAGGGTTTTTAAAAAGCTATGTATTGTTGGCTGTGCTGGGTCTCTGGTGCTGTGAGGGCTCTTCTCTAGTTGTGAACAGGTGCTACTCTAGTTGCAGTGTGCAGGCTTCCCACTGCTGTGGCTTCTCCTGTTGCGGAGCACAGCCTCTAGAGTGCACAGGCCTCAGTACTTGCAGCACTCGGGCTCAGCAGTTGCAGTTCCTGGGCTTCAGAGCTCAGGCTCAACAGTTGTGGCACGTGGGCTCAGCTGCTCCTCGGGATGTGGGATCTTCCGGGACCAGGGATTGAATCTGTGTCTCTTGCCTTGGCAGGCGAATTCTTTACCACTGAGCCACCAAGGAAGCCCTGGATTTCAGGGTTCTAACCATGTAATCTGAGGTTTGTGGTATTCTATTAGGTGCAATAGTCATTGCTTATGGGTGCTTTTATTGGCACCTCTTGTTTATCTGGACAAGTTGTTTTGTTTTGATGAATGTGTAGAGAGTTTTAGAATCAGGCAATTACCCTTATTCTACAGGAACCCAAAATACCTCAGAAAGTCTGAGGTTAGACAGACCTTCTGTTAAAACAAATAAATAAATGAAGCAAATTCAAGAACGTCTCTGGCGATAACTCATTTACACTGTAAAGATTCAAAGGATAAGGGGCAGACACTAAGTGAGACAGCCTTGAGGAAGGCTCAGAACTCTTGTCCTGAGTGAAATGGAGCAGCTTACCTGAGTTAGGTTCCACTGCAGCTGCTGAGCTGGCTGAACCCCATACATAGTCTGGGGCATAGCTGCCATGCCTGCCATGTAGCCGGCCTGCTGGGTGGTCATCATTCCGTTTGGCACACCCATCATGGAGGCCTGCATGCCCCCCATATAGCCTGCAGGCATGGCCACTGGGGCAACCATCCCAGAAGCTCCCGGCTGAGCTACCATGCCTACTGGTGGGGGCATCATGCTCCCCATTAGGCTGTTAGCAGGTGTAACCCCAGGGAAGCTGGGGTAGGCAGCGGGATACGCCATCTGAGCGGGAGCCATGAACACTGCTGCCGAGAGAACAGACACACAGATTTGTGAAAGAGGAATGCACACAGGGCCAATCCAAACGCTCGCTGGCTGCCCCTTCCAGCTAAGAGTCCTCAGACAGATTCTCTGCAAGACTCGCTCTGGCTTCTAGTGGGCTGCAGACCCGGGCACTTCCCCTTTAGGGTCCAGATCCAGACCCCGAGTCAGGCTTCACAGAGGCCAGACCCCACAGAAGCATGGCTCAGAGTTACATTAATATCTATCTCCTGATACTCAGTGGCTTCACAAGAAATGTCATGCTCAGGCTTGTTTGGAGTATGATGTCAGGGCCCCCAGAGAAACTGCCCCTGGCACAACAAATAATTCCTGCACGGAAGGCCTCCCGTTTCTACCTGGCACACTGCCATGACCCCTGTGAACTCTACCTTGGGTGGGCATCTGAGGAGTCTGGGATCCATACAGTGATAGGATGGAGTCTTTAGACAGCTGCTTCTTGCTTGTTTCTTCTGATTTGCTCCCTGGCTCTGGAAACAGGTTCAGGTTTTCTGGAACTGAGCCAGCACTCCCTGGGGTTGGCATAGAACCTACAACCTTAGGACAAAGGGCAGGGAGGAATTGGAATGGTCCTCCTGGGGTTCTCTGTAAGGACCACCCTCATCTCTCAGGTGCTTCTAACATTTGCCATGAGAAAACGTGGCTCGAGTTAGTAGCTTCCTGACACTTTTTTACCATACAAACATCTGGAAACACCTGATAGTTAAGCTCTGGTACAATTCTTTGCTCTTTAGCAAAACAATGTGATGTGGTGAAAAACTAACAAATTAAAATGACCTACAAATGATGCAGCCACAGAGAACTAAGATCCCAGTACCACTGTTTACTGGTTGTGTAACGAGAGGCTAGTCATGTAACTTTTCTGAACTCTTTCCTCATCTAGAACACCCACTCTGCAGGACTGTGGTGAATATTTTAGATCATAAGGGAAATATACAAAATGATACACAAAATCACCCAACACTGCCTGGTGTACACAGCAGGCATTCCACAAATGGGAGTCACTGATGGTCTCAAGCCTTTCCTATTTACAAATTCTCTGGCAATAACTCAGGCTGAGGAGCTGACTTATAGGATTAGCCTTTACAATCTGACACGTCTTCAACTGAAGTTCACATAAAGGGCCCAATCTTGGTGGGCAAGAGACAAAATGGAATGAATAGGCTGTAACAGAGATGACAGGGTTAAGGGAAGAATCAAGAAAACCAAAGTCAAATTCTACCAAGAACACATGATTTGACTCCAGGATTAAGTTATCAAAAGCACCCCTTTACAGAATGCTCTTTCCTCCTGAGTCACCCACAAGACTCACCTTTCTGGAAACCGAAGAAGAGGGAGATGAAACAGAGGCCAGAAGATCTAAATCCTTCTCTAGGGTATTACTGGCCTTACCATTTGTAATGGAGCAGGATACAGGAGCATCTGGAAAGAGAGGCCAAAGTTAAAATGTAGCCCTGCTTATTAAGCCCATTCCTTTCTTCTCTTCCAGACACAAAGTAGAGAAGCCCCACATGCTCCAATCACAGACCCTGAAATCTAGGCTCTGGAACCATACAGCTTGGATGAGGAGGCATCTCACAAGATTCCCGAGAACACACTGGAAAAGCCTATATCTCAGCAGAGGACAGGAGGAACTTGGGCTTGAAGGCTACATTAGCACCATTGCAAGCGAGCTGCCTGGCTCCCTTCTGGCTATTTGAAGGGCAAAGCTGTGTAGGATTTATTCGCAGAGAGAAATGAAAAGTACAGACATGAGAAGCTGAAGTAGCCAATACTCAGCAGGAATGGACTGAAACAAAGTACAGCCATCAGTACTATGAAAAGTAACAATAGGCTCTATTTCTGAAAGGGGCATAACCACTAGCTCAGGGTTTCAAAAGTTTGGAGGAAAATGACCACAAGGTAAGGGGCCATCTCAGAAACAGGATGTACCTGGAAAATGAGAGGGGGGGGGCAGGGCTCACAGGTGCTGGTCTAGTGAAACTTGCAAACACTTACTGAATGATCCCTGTGTGGGGGCAAGGAGCTAAAAGCTTTAGAGGCATTATCTCATTTAGTCCTTCCAACATCTCTGATGTAGACTCATCATCCTCACTACAGGAGGAAAGTGATGTTGAGAGGTTGAGCAAGCTCCCCAAGATCACAAAGCTAGAGAGTGGCAGAGCTGGGACTCTGGCTTCCAAGGCCATGCGCAACCAGTACTGGGCCTGACCACTCCTCTAGTACAGCACTGTCTCCATAAAGAATGCCAGCACTTTTTAGAACAACTGCTCAGATGTAAAACAGCAGGAAGAACAGGAGGGAACAACCTTAGTGATGAAGCCACCAGCCGAACAAGCCCCTCTCTACCTATCTCCCCAGGATCACAGAGAATTCATCAACATTGGTGAGGTTACAGGAGTGGAAAAGTCTAGCTCTTACCAAGGCCCAAGAGATCCACCACAGGAGCTTTGGATTTCGGGGAGGTTTTCCGAGGTAGCTGTGGATCTTCTTTTTTCTGTGGCTAGGGTTAAAATATGTTATAGAAAGAAATAAGCAGGTATTTTTGAAGCCTCTATTCCCCTCTCCAACTGTAAAGCCACAGGAATTCTTGTGGCATGGTTGTTGTTATTCAAAGAGAGTTACCAAAGGAACAGAACTCAGGAAGTGTTATGTGAAAAAAAAAAACAAATCAGAAGACATAGTGCAGAAATCAAACCTAAAGTGAAAAACAAAGCTGTCATCTGCACTTATCTGGCTTTCTAAAGAGACAGATCTTTCCGAAACCAAGACAACCACAGACCAGGGTATCCAACAGAAGCAGCGGTTTTGGGTCCCAGGAGAAGCAAAGAATAAAGGCAGGTGTCTGATGGTACAAAAGGTAATGGCCAACACTTCTCCCAGTGACTAGAAAATCTTTAATACCAAAAGGGAACTCATTTTATAGGATACCTAATTCGCTCTGCCAATATCACTACGGACTGTGTTCTGCAGACAATACGATTCAGAATGATGCTAAAAGACCCTCGAAGGAAAACAGTAAAAAGTCTTCTTTCCCAAGATTCCAAACATGTTAAGAGTCGTGACCCAGGGATCGAACCTGTGTCTCTTACAGAGACAGGAAGGTTCTTTACCACTAGCGCCACCTGGGAAGCCCCATCTTAGAGTATCTACTACCAGGGCCATCAGGTGTCCAGTGGGAAAAGAAAGGTGCCTACTTCATTATGACAGAGTGAGAATACAAGAAGGGAAGGTTTAAAATGAATTACTATGGCCTGGCTTCTGGACTGTTCTTAACAGCAACAGGAAAACCAGGTACAGGAGGCCTAAGGAGAGGACTAACGTAGCATCTGCTCAGAAGGTGTCACGGAGCCTTGGCATTCCGCCATGAGACGTGCCTCTTGCTCAGATGGGACAGGTGCCGTTCCCAAGCCCCCATCTGGACCTCAAAGGCAGTGTGACAGAGCAGACTGGGCAGCAACAAGGCGACGGGAAAGCAGCCGAAATGGCAGTGGGTGATCTAATCCAAATGCGGCCCCCTTTAGTCCCAGGTGCTCTCAACGAGCCCTCCCCTTCCCCACCCCTCCCCTCCCCTCCCCTCTCCTCCACTGCCCTCCCCTCCACACATGTCAACAAACCCTGAGCCATCCACACAGCACACACACTGCCCCCACTTACCATTTTCACTTTCTCAAAAACAACAGGTTCCATTTTTTTCTCTGGAGCTGGTTCGCTCCCTCTTTTCCACTTGTTATCTTTTTCTTTCTATGAAGATTTAAAAAAACAAGACAAAGAACAGACCCCATGGTGACTAACAGTTCAACAAATTAGAATCCTAAATGTCTCAAACGGACACACAAATCCCTACTGAATCTGATGCAGGAGCCTGACAGACTGTGGGAGGGTCCTGTGTGGGGCATGAGTGCTGGCCTCTTCCACCCTGGCCTCAAGGCTGTAAAGAGGCATCTTTCAAATTTCTTAAGTATCTCCCTCCTTGTTCAGTCTATCTATGTATGACTGTTAAGTGTGCAGACCGGGTTATCTATAGAGGTTAAAACATTTCACCAGTTTGCTGTCCCTTTTGGACCCAAGTTTAACTTGCTCATCTTGGTACAGTAGTGAAAAATGTTCATCTTACTTGAGATACAGCCTTCAATCAAAGGTTCTCTCCCTTACAAATATGAGCCAAGTAGGAAGTGTTTCCTTATATATAAAATGTGAGTAAGAAGAGCTGTGAACTAACCCCACAGGGCTATCACCTGGATCAAAAGAATAACAGAACATAAATGTAATTTGCTATATATTAAAGGATATTGTATAAATACAATGGATAAAGTTTGAAGTCCCTCATCTGCCTCTTCTAGCCAGAGGGTTCTGTTTAGTCACTCAGTTGTGTCTGACTCTGTGACCCCATGGACTGCAGCATGCCAGGCTACCCTGTCCTTCATTATCTTCCACAGTTTGCTCAAACTCATGCCAATTGAGTCAATGATGCCATCCAACCATCTCATCCTCTGTCACCCACTTATCCTGCCCTCACTAATCTTATTTGTAAAATGCAGGACAACTGGAGCTGAAGCTCCAATACTTTGGCCACCTGACATGAACAGCCGACTCACTGGAAAAGACCCTGATGCTGGGAAAGACTGAAGGCAAAAGGAGAAGTGGGTGGCAGAGGATGAGATGGTTGGATGGCATCACCAATTCAATGGACATGAACCTGGGTGAACTCCAGGAGACGGTGAAGGACAGGGAGGCCTGGCATGCTGCAGTCCACGGGGTCAGAAAGAGTTGGACACCACTTAGCAACTGAACAACAAATACACATGAAAAATGGTCGGCCCTGATCATGATCAAAAAGTGAAATTTAAAATGCACTTTTGGGCGGAATTCCCTGGCAGTCCAGTGGTTAGGACTCTGAACATTCAATGCTGAAAGTCCAGGTTTGACCCCTAGTTGGAGAAATAAGATTTCAAGCCATGAGGCATGGCCAAAAAAAAGAAAAAACATTTTGGGGAGGAGAAAAAAATCTTAATAGTACTATCTAATATTGGTAGGGATGGAGTAAAACTACTCTACTCATCCAATGCTGAGAAGATAGTATAGAACAGTACAATTTCTAAAAAATATATTGGCAAACGTATGAAGAGACAAAAACTGAAACCCTTTGACCAAGAGGACATTGCATCTTGTAATATACCTTAAGAAAAATAATCCAAAGCATGGAGAAAGTGACATATGCCAAGAAGTTCATTCCAGAGTAACATATCTGAAGAGAAATGTAACCTTTATGCCACAGAGGGGAAGAGTAAAATAAACTGTGATCTAGCTGCTCACTGAACAAGAGGCAACGATTACAAGTTGTGAAAAGTAACAAGTAAACAGGTGACAGGTAAAAACATGATGTGCTAAGTTAAAGGAAAGCAGGAGGCATTCTATCCAACCATGGCACAATAATGCCTTCAAAAAGTAACTACACAGGGAAAAATGGGGGAAACACACGGGTGACAGTCATTATAAAGGTAAGAGTAGGCATGGATTTTCCACTTTAACTTTCATATTATCTGTAAAGTGATATCATAATCATGAAGAACACACCCAGCTATGCTTGTTGCATACATAGTGTAATACTTTAATACAGAACACTTTATTTCTTGAAATTAAAAACACCTTATCTATTTAAGAAGAATACTCTTCAACAAAGCCAGTTTCTTTTAGATTTGATATTAAATGCCTTCACTTAGCAAATATTAATTCTTGGCATATAAACCTTCACAAAGATATTTTTTAAAAGTCTAAATACATCAAATAAAAGGTTTTGAAATAGCTCTTTGGCACACAGGAAACATTTCCTTTCTAAGTGAAAACATTCAGTGAGTAAAACAGGCTGTTTTCATGGGTATGGTACAGCAGAAACATAATTATGAATGAATACCATCTATTTCCATACAGCAACTCTTTCCTCTTCTCCTACCTTCTGAATTACCTCAGATACCTTTTGTTTGACCTCGTCTGATTTCATACGTTCTTGTACAATGAACAGAGCTAAGCAGACAGACTACAGTTTTCTACAAAGGAAAGGAAAGGTTTCTTTTGGTTTCAAACTCTTCTTGATGATGCCGTCCAAGCCATAAATGTACGCTGGGTTAAGTCTTTCTTGGAAGAGTTACGACACATCCCTTTTCTGGATGACTGTGACGTAAGAGTCCTTCATACAAAGCTGAGAAGGAATTATCATTACCTAACTACATGTATTACCCTGCACTTGCTTGCCCACGTTGAAATCAATGACCGGTTAGTGCCCCTTTTCACACAAGATCAAAAGATCAGTCTCGAGCTGATTTCAATTAGTTTGACTTTATCTGGAAGGGCTTAGAGCCCTGTGTAAATGTAATTATCTCACTGGCTAGCACATCTTCCATCAAAATAAACAACAGAGAGAGGACAGATGCTAGGTAGATAGGTCTTTTGCTAGAACTGGAGAATCCCATATTCTCCATACTTCCTTAGCCAGAGAAACAGTCGATTATTTCAAAGCAAATTTATTAGTCTTGTCAAAGGCTTTTTGAAGGCTTAAGTTAGTCATATTTATAGGTTCCCCTCTGGCTGTCATTAGTCAGGCATATTTTCTTCTTCCAGAAACCATGTTGTATTTCCTCTTGTACACTGTATTTCAGATTCTAACCACATGCCTAGGATGCAAAGTGTATTTGGCAACTGGGAGTCTCCTAAAATTCCTCTCAAGAACAAGCGTTCCATTGGCAGTCAGTTCACTGACACGATGGAAATATATGCTGGTCAAATTTAAGGAAACTCTGCTGATATAATTACACCAATTTTGGTGACTTCATTTACAGAAAAAAAAAATGCACACACACGTATGTATGCGCACACACACACCATTCTATTTGATCTAGTATGCCCCACATATCCATATAAAGAAATAATTTGGAACTGGGAATCACTGACATCTAAATTCAGATCACGGTAAAGAATTAACTGATGGTTGGTCCATCCCTGAGGCAAAAGTTTGCTCCAAGATATCTCATGGTCTTGATTCAATAGCTTGCTTTATTCTACTTTTTTTTGTTTTTATGTTCTTAGAGTATTTTGGTAGCTGTTCTTCAAATTCTCCCCAGGCCTGATTAATAAGCAAATTGTTTATTATGAACAAAACTTGAAAGATTTACAACCAACCCTAAAGGCATTGATGTCCAGACTTCGGTCCATGTATTTCTTCTTCTCATATTTATCTCGAATAAATCCCTCGACCGCACTGCAAGAAGCTTATTAAGGATAAAGCAAGCAAGTCTTTCTCACAGAATGACCATCAAAGGTTCATTTGTATCCCGTGAGCATTGTTCCCCCTCTTCCTTCTGCCTGGTTTCCCCACGTGGCTCCTGTCTCTTCTGGCCTATCCCTAACCCAAACCTTAAAATGCCTCCTTTCGTGGCTACTGCAGGGAATCACCATTTCCTACAGCAGAAATGGGGTCACTCTTCATTTTGACAGTAGAGCCTGTGGCTGCTCTACTGAGAGAATACAGGTAAAGCAGTCAGTTATCTATTGTAAAGTCCTTAAGTCAACAGGACTGAAACAGACATCTGAGTGCCCCTTAAAAAAAATATACGGGACTCCTGTGCCCCACTGCAAGATTCTGATCTGGGGTCCTCTGCAGGGTTCCAAATCTACATTTAGTAGGTTCTCCTGTACCCACCAAAATCAAACTCTAACAAGATGGTCTACAAGCCATAGTTTGAGAAGCACTGCCTTCAGGGAGTTTCGTTTTATGAGCTGAGTGCCATCTCCATTTGAGGGGCTGGGGGAAGAAAGTTGTGGATTAACTGGTCAACAAGTCAATTCTTTCAGGTAGGGCATAAAAAGGCATTAAAAATTAGTGGCAGTTTTGCTGAATCAACATAGCACAATAAACTATTCTTTTAAGCAAACAATAGTTTCAGAGATTCAAAGACTATTGGAGATGTCACTCTATGGAAGAATTCACAGTGAACCATAGCAGTCTTAATTTCTGGATGAGTCGCCCCTGTGTGACACCACCATTCTGACATTAGAGAGTATACTCGGGCTTTCTATATGTCTTGGTTGCAGGAGAGAAGAAAAGCCAGACAGACTTCAACTCATCCGCATATAAAGATGGCCCAGTCAGATCGTGGGTCCTGAGTCTTCTGCAACTCTCCCAAGACACTACCAACACCACCACCACCAATAAAACCATTCAGCCTTTGAAGTTGCTCCGAAAAAGATACTGGTCTATTTGAGGTCGCCGAAAGGTCTCGGGCAGGTAGGCTTCGTAAAGTCGGTTTGCCTTTCCATTCCCCATCTCTTGCATGCACTGCAATCAAAAAGATGTGGAAACAAGGAATGTCACATTAGGAAAGAACTGAAAAACTTCTTATCCAACTGCATCATCTTACAACTGAAGAGCCAACCTAGGGAGTGGCGGAACCGAGATTTAAACCTGCGTATTCCGATTTATAATCCATGATTCTCTCGGCTCTGCTCCCAATCATTTCCTTCCACAGCTGTCTTTCCTGCCACTCTGTCTCCTTTTATTGAAAGATTTGTCTAACAAGATACATTTGATTCAATAGTAATTTAAGATCCCGTTTGAAAGTCCAAGACATGGAGCTGCCAATCCAAATGTCTACTTGGCAGGCAATAATCAGTGCCTAATCAGGCAGGCAGTAATTAGGAACAACTACAATTCTGAGTTTATAGTAGTAATTAACCTATCCACTGTATTACCAACAAATATGTTTCTCATTAGGCTTTTGAAAGACTCCTTAACATTTGTGAGAGAAAAATTCCAAGATTTTTAAACATCTTCAAATATAACTGAAAAATATAAGTAATCTTTTAGTCCTTCAGTGAATCTATAAAGATAACCTAAAGTAACTTCTAAAGCCATTTTCTGTCAAGAATAACCTCTTACAACATCAACTTTAGCAACTGGTTTTCTTTGGAGCCAGGAGATTTTCCCAAAACAAAATATATATATATATATATATATATATTTGTAAATTACTTTAAGAAGTTTCAATGCAGGAAGAGAACAGAAAACAGGGAAGCCACATCAGGCTGCAGCTCTCCAGCCAGGCTAGACTCACTAACTTAAGTGTCTCACACACAGCCCACCAACCTAATGGCAAGCAGGATTCATATATGCATTTCTGCAATAAAACACATTAAAAGTATACATGTTGGACTTCTTTTTTAAGTGAGTATCTACAATGACAAACATTAGATCTGAAAATGATAAGGGCCTTAGAAAATAATACAAAGATTCTCCTTCGTGTCTTCATGGATCCATGGGGTCCTAGTCCATAGAGTATTTGTGTTTTCAAGGAGGTAAAATATAAGTGGAATAACTTGTGTCTTAAACACAAAGATAAAAATTTTTTATTGTGGCGTTAGTGTTGAATACTTAAACTTCCCTCTACCTTCACCTTTGTGCCCAGTTTGACTGAAATTCATCCGGAACTACTTTCACATGAAGTATGGGAGCAGTTGACTCACTCCTGGGTTGTGCAAGTACCTGGATCTGTTCTTGAGTCCACTGGTCAAGGTTAACCGATTTTACCCTGGATATGTGCACCCCGAGATTCCTGTGGATTCCAGCACATCGAATGCAGATGAACACACCAATGTTCCAGGAGGCCCATCGTGGCCCTGTGGAGGTCAGGAGCAGGGGGCAATAAAGTAAAAATTAAAACAACATTCACGACCCAAACCAGAATTATTTAGGTTATCAGATAACATTTCAGCTAGAACATAAGTGAGAGAATTGTTACCACGATCACCTTTTAAATTTTTAAAAATTTTGTTTTTATTTTTCTGGCTGCGCTGTGAGGCTTGCGGGATTTTAGTTCCTTGAACAGGGACTGAACCCCAGGCCTAGCAGGGAAAGCTCTGAGTCCTAACCACTGGACTGCCAGGGAATTCCACAATCACCTTTTTTGGGTCATTGTTTTGTTAATTTTTCCAAAAATGAGCTTTTTTTAAAAAAAAGTTTAAAGTTCTTAAGTGTACAATATGGTGGTCTTTAGTATATTCACACAGTTATGTATCATCGCCACTATCTACTTCCAGAATGTCTTCATCCTCCCCAAGAAGAATTCTCAAGCCTAGTAGCAGGCACTTCCCATTTCCTCTAAAATTCCCCTGACCCCAGCCCCTGGCAACCACAAATCTACATTTTCTTTCTATAGATTTGCCAATTCTGGACATTTCATAGAAATATATAACATGTGGGCATTTGTGTATGGAACAATAGCTTTTTTAGAGTCTCATAAAGGTTGAACTGCAAATATAATATTGTTACTTATGTTTTTAAAAATCCCAGGAGAACAGTGGCAGGTCATGTCACATTCTATTTAATATATTTCATGAACAGCCCTCTCTCAAGAAACTTTTTAATGGTGGTGAGACCTGGATTCAGTTTTCCTACTAGGAAAACAGATACAGACATACCATGCCGGCTTGCAGCTAAGCCTGAAATTTAAAACTCTGTTTATCCTCCCCTCCCCACCAGGACTATAAAATATGCATCCAGATTCACTTAATAGGATCCTTTCCCCCCCTAGGGCTAATGTCCCTACTTTACCCAACCACAGCACTATCTAGATTTAAAATTGCCATATAATAAAGACGCTTATAGCAATAAAAAAAAATCTCAGACATGTATTTTAATATAAGATGTTACATAATCTCCCGTCCCCTGCCAACTTTGCTCACCCTAATAATCACTCTGGAAAAATTTCAAACTCCTCTTCATAATTTTTATACAGGGTAAAAGCAACTTACTTTTATATGACATCTGCCAAAGATCTATTGAAAAATGACTAATATTTCTTTTGCCACTACTCCAGTAGGCAGAAATTCACCACATAAAAGAAGCATGATGTCAAGAGCTAGAGGTTGTGAAAAAGAAGTGAAAAGACACTAACTGGGTTTCTACAGAGATAAACAGGACCTGCATTTGGAACAAAAAAGGATACGAGGTTTTGGTTCTGCTGGACACAGACAATGGTGTGGTTAGTCTGAGGGTTTTGACAGAAGTTTTTTTTTTTTTTTTTTTAATTTATCTTTTTACTGAAGGATAATTGCTTTACAGAATTTTGTTGTTTTCTGTCAAACCTCAATATGAATCAGCCATAGGTCTACATATATTACCTCCCTTTTGAACCTCCCTACCATCTCCCGCCCCATCCCACCCCTCTAGGTTGATACAGAGGCCCTGTTTGAGTTTCCTGAGCCATACAGCAAATTCTCGTTGGCTATCTATTTCACATATGGTGATGTAAGTTTCCATGTTACTCTCTCCATACATTTCAGCCTCTCCTCCCCTCTCCCCATGTCCATAAGTCTATTCTCTAATTTTGTTTCTCCACTGCTGCCCTGTAAATAAATTCTTCAGTACCATTTCTCTAGATTCCTTGACAGAAGTTTCAATGAAGGAATGCTAGAGTTATATGGAAAAAAATTATTTTTAGAAATTTGAATCAGCAGCTATTATAAATAAGGTAATTTCTAGATAAAGATATCACTCAGATATTATGGTTAAAAACTGAAAATACAGAAGGCTCAAGTTCTCCTTACAACCACCAGGTGGCGTTCTCTGCCTGAAATTTTATTGCAATACCCTCTTCCTGCTATAATAATCTTGATACACTCAGGTTTATCTTCTAAAAAGACCTTCAGTCCCTTCAAATCCCCAGATTTGCACAGTAGATCTGCCATGTAACTAACAAGCACACACATGATCCACACACTTCTTTCAATGGCGGTGAGTTACATAAACACAAAATGGAAAACCTAAATAGATGGAAATGAGATTCCTTAGGGTACTGTGGGTCTATTTCAGTTTTTATAAGGTAACTCAAGATAAATCAAAATTATACACAATTAAAAGTGGGACCAAAAGTCAACAGTTCATGTCTCTTTACCATTTTCCCTCTGCTCTAGATTCTAGAACTCATGATAAGACAGTTAAATTGTACCTGTTTGCTAACAAAATCAGAAGCCAAAAACACGAATTAAAAGTTAGCTGTGGAGTGTTAGACTATTTGCTTTCTGACCTTAAGTCTGGAGAAGGTGATTCCCAAACATCAAAGCCACTGTCACAACTGGGAATTTCTCCAGATCCCATTCTAGAGTATAAGGTCTCTGAGGAATACAGGACTAAATCCTGATATTCTGAAGCTGCTAACAAGGCCTCCGTATAGAAACAGGCAATAATATTTTCACGAAAAGTCAAAGGAAAGCCTCCTTTGCCCCACTCCCACATCCCTCCTACGACCTTTTCCCAGTGAAATATGGGCTGTTCCATCTCAGACACTCAGCTTCCTTTAGTTTTATGGTGCTGGATTTATTAAGCTGTAACTTTATCCTCCATACAGGATTCCGAAATTAGAGAAAAGGAAAAGACACGAGAGACAGTTACTTATATGGCTGAAAATATGGGGAAATGGTGTTGTTATTGCAAGTATAATCTTTGCAGCCAGGAAAAAACTGAGGTTTGAAGGTCAGCTTCAATAACAATTAGCTGCGTGACCTTCAGAGAGACACTGAAACCTCCTAGGCCTCAGTTTCCTCATCTTCAAAATGTGTACAGTAATATCCACCTCACATGCTGAGACTATGGAGGAATAATAACAAAAGAGAGCTACATATAAGAACATGGTATAGAGTGAGATTTCTGGAACCCACTTCCCGTTCATCTACTTTCATCGATAACGGCATGTTAACGCATTCATATGTCTATACCAACACTATGCAAGACCACAGAATGCTCTTGTTAGACAGGAATATGAGTTCCAGTCCTAAAACGTCAGAACCAGAATCAATTGACTGAATAGCAGAAAGAAGAAATTTACCCTCGATACACTTTCAAAGTCCTCTAGAAAACAAGAAATTTTAGGCAGTTTTCTAAGTCTCCCCCCAAATATTCCTTGAAATGTATTACCTAAACCCCCACCTGTTCCCCTTTTCTGTTATACACCCCAACTCTGCCTTTGTGTCCACACATGCCTCCACTACACACACGAAGGAAGACGAGAAGCTGACGACTATTTGACCTGTCTGGATTACACAGTACCCTGTATTGCTGCTACAGGCCAACCTACTGGAACACGGCATTATAGGCAAAGATAATCCAGTTGTTCCATACACACTGGTCATGGCCACCAAGGAGAAAATATACAAAAGATATTTTGAAGTTGAAAATAGAAAGAGACTCTGAGAGACAATATTCTGAACTGTTTTGAAAGCAAAGAGGATAGATAGTGACATAAACTGGGTAGTGATTAGCACAAAGTCATGGTTAAGTGAACATATTCAACAGGGGCCTATGAGCGGGCTCAGGAAGCATTAAGCAATATTAAAATTAACAAATAATCACTCTGCAATAAGAGATCAGTAAAAATAAAGAAAGTATTTGGATTTGGCTAATCTGTCAAGATATCGGCTCTAATAAGTACCAGCCCAGTATCAGGGAAATCTGGCCTTACCCTAACTATTTTCACACCTTCTAACAAGTATCTCGAGTGTTTATTTCTCCATTTGTAAAATGGAAAGCATATAAGTAAATCCAATTTACATTCAACTACTGGATGCCTTCTGCATAACTGAGTTAACTACTGATACTTGGCTGTAAATTTTTCTTGCTGCTAAAATTTCCCTCATCACAAGAGCTGCTGGGCCTAGAAGTGTTCTGTCTGGGCTTGAGAAATCAGCAGAGAGAAGAGAACTAGACTTACAGATAGCTTGAAGTCACTATTATAATAATTATAGATCATGAATCTCTAACTTGTAGAGTTCCAAAAAATAAATGTTGAGGTGAAAAAGAAAATTGCTAAATCGATGGTTACCCATAATTAGACCTGCCAGCACCCTGGAGCTGTTGAATAGCTCAACAGGAAGCGTCCAGGAAGAGAGAGAAACTCTCTTCCATCTTCCATTCAAGCCCTGTTGAATCTACCTTGGAAACTTTCCCAGAAACTATCCATTTCTACCTAGACCTTCTCCTATCTCACCCATAAGCATTCATTCTCTCTTTTTTAATGGCATAAGATTTTTTTCTTGTTGGAGCTTTTAAAATGTTTTTATTGAAAAATAATTGATTTACAATGTTGTGTTAAGCATTTATTCTTTTAATATTATTTATTGAGAAGATGGTAAAGAATCCACCTGCAATGTGGGAAACCTGGCTTTGATCTCTGGGTTGAGAAGATCCCCTGGAGAAGGGAACTGCTACTCACTCCAGTATTCTTGCCTGGAGAATTACATGTGCAAAAGAGCCTGGCAGGCTACAGTCCATGGGGTTGCAAAGAGTTGGACATTAAGCGACTTTCATTTTTCACGGAGTACCTTTTATGTGCCAAATACTCTGCCTGCTAGGTACCAGGAATATAAAGGCAGAGACAAGTGAAGATGAGATTCCCTAATTCAAAGAGCTCATGGACTAACAACCAATTGGTCTCCAGTTTCCCACTAGAATAATCTCTCTAAACACAAAACTATACATATCAGGCCCCAAATATAAACTTTTCACATAGTTGTAAACATAGAGGTGAAAGTGTAAATTGGTGCAAGTTTTCTGAATAGTATATTCCAAACTGAACTCTCAGTCTCTTGCCACAAAATCTTCTGTCTCCATTCTTCTCCATCTTGATCCATTCATCTCCATTTAACCTCCATTCAATCAAATGCAGCAGTCAAAAATTCATAGCTCATTTATACCTCTCTCCTTCAACCACCATCTCTACAGCATCACCAAGACCAAATCTCTCTCAAATCGGTGTTTCCTGTCCATCTGCAACATTATTTCTCTAATTCAAACCTACCAGATCTCTTGGACTAGTGCAATAACCTCCTAATGAATGTCTCTCACTTTTATATTCCTCTCTCCTCCAAACCAAACCAAAAACCATTCTCTGTGAAACAGCCAGCTTGAACTCTTCTTTAATTTTATTTTTAATGTGGTTGATTTACAATGTTGTGTTAGTTTCAGCTCAGTTCAGTCGCTCAGTCGTGTCTGACTCTTTGCAACCCCATGAATCGCAGCATCCCAGGCCTCCTTGTCCATCACCAACTCCCGGAGTCCACCCAAACCCAAGTCCATCAAGTCGGTGATGCCATCCAACCATCTCATCCTCTGTTGTCCCCTTCTCCTCCTGCCTTCAATCTTTCCCACCATCAGGGTCTTTTCAAATGAGTCAGCTCTTCACATCAGGTGGCCAAAGTACTAGTGTTTCAGCTTCAACATCAGCCCTTCCAATGAACACCCAGGACTGATCTCCTTTAGGATGGACTGGTTGGATCTCCTTGCAGTCCAAGGGACTCTCAAGAGTCTTCTCCAACACCACAGTTCAGGTATAGAGTAAAATGAATCTGTTATATATATACATATATCTACTATTTTTTAGATTCTTTTCCCATATGCCAGATTGAGCTCTTAAAGAAGCAAATGTGACCCTGTCACTCAGTTGCTTAAAAGCTTTCTAGGGTGGTTGGATTAAAGTACAAAATCCTTAGCATGTCTCCAAGGACTTACATGATCTGGCCCAGCTTTTCAGCTCCAGTCACACCAGCCTTCTTTCATTTCCTCAAAACACCAACATGTTCCTTACTTAGGGCTTTTGGCCTTTGTACAAGTCACTCCCACCGCCTAAAAAGCTCTTTCCCAAAGCACCATCCATTCCTCATAGCCTGGTCAATGCCCATATATCATTAAGGTCTCAGCTGAAAAGTTTCCTCCTCAAAAGAGCTTTTCCTCAGTCCCTCAAGTTAAACCAGATTATATTCTCATTTCCATCTTCTCTTCTGGCTTTTACATTTCATTATGGAAAATTTCAAACAAGCTGAGTGTAATTAACCAGCAGCTTCAGCAATTATCAACCCCTGGCCAATCTTATTTTAGCTATACTTCCACATACTCAAGTCTCAACCCTGGAATATTTTGAAGCAAACCCCAAATATCATACCATTCCATCTATATATACTTTGGTATATATCTCTAGAAATAAGGACTTTTTAAAGGTTAGAAACTTTCACTTCCCCTTGTTTTTTTCTCAGTTGTACCATACTTTATCATGTATTTATCTGTGTGATTGCTAAACATGTCTTCTCCACTAAATTATAAGCGCCACAAGAGCAGGCAGATCTGTGCTGTTCACTGTCACATTCCCAGCACAGAGCACAGTTGCTAGCACATAGCAGGGAAGCAAAATTTGGTTAAAAATTAATCAGAAGTAAGCAAATCCTTTGAACCCTCCTTCCCTCCTTTTCCCCCCTTGTAAGAATTCATCAGGGAAACAACAGGTTAAATACAGAAAGAAATACATTAAGAATGTTCTCAAAAAATATTTGTGTTCTAACAAAAAATATCAACAGATTACATAAAAGAACTATGATGTCACTATAAAATTAGGGGAAAAAGTTGTAGTTCTTTATTTAATACAGAAACATATACAAGTTTTATTAATTATATAAAATCCGATTTTCTTTTCCCCTTAGCCATGGACTTCATTGTTTGAATATTTGCAGCTATTATTCTATACACAAATTTTCTTACCAAATTCTATATTCCATATTGCTAGGTCACTTCACTTTCCATTTTATGCCACATTTCCATTAAGAACTATTTCCCCAAATCACAATCTGCCTGACTGTGTGCTGCTGTTCAGCTGCTAAGTTGTGTCTGACTCTTTGTGATGCCACGGACTATAGCCTGCCAGGTTACTCTGTCCATGAGACTTCCCAGGCAAGAACAGAACACTGGAGTGACAAAACCTGATTTTAAACAGTATACACAGAACAAATCAAACCATTTTTAAGGATGTGAATAAATGTATATGTATGTACAGAAGAAAATCTCTACAAGAATCTATGTAAAGTACTAGAAGCTATTTAATATTTCTGGGTAGTGGGATTGTGAAATATTTGTTTTCCTATTTTTTTATATATTCTCTGACTTATTTGCAAGGAACTTGTATTACTTTTGCAATGAGAAAAAACAGTAGAGGTATTTTAAAAACAAAATAACACAGCCATCCATGACTCCTTAGTGTCTGCAGGAGAAGTTGAAACACCTTAGCATGACAGTAAAGCCCTTTCAGAGCCCATGCTTCATGCAGGATGCGCAAGTCATCATTCTGAAATATGTCATGACTCATGCATGCCTCTCTTTGACTACACCTTGTTCCTACCTGGAATGGCTTTCTCCCTTATTCCCCGCTGGACAAACTCCAAAGTTTAGTCCAATGGCACCTCTTTCTGCGAGGCCATCAAGGGAATAAATCTTGACCTTCGTTATGGCTGCATGCTTTGCTCTTCCCAAACTGAATATCTTATTACAGTTAGTTGCTTATAAGACTCTCTTGCCCTAAATAGACTATCAGCTCTGGAAGGCAACGACCTCATCTCATCATTATTTATCCCAAACATCTAGCACAGTGCTTGCAAGCAGTACATGCAAAATGTACTTTGTTTGGTAAATGAAGTCACCAATTAGCAAGATAAAAAGCATACCATTTTTTCCTGTTTTGCAAAATGAAGGGAGAAGTTTTCAAACACCTGCAAGGCCAAGATTTTACACAGGAAAGGGATTAGGTTACTTTGCTGGGGCGCCAAAGGCAGCACCAGCACCAATGAGTAGAAGTTGATTTCGGCACACTCTGGGGAAGGATTTCCTAACTCATGATTAAGCTTGTGTGAAAGCAAATGGAGCATATCCAGAAATAGTGGGATACCAATAAGAGTAAGTGTCCAAGAAGAGGCTGGATGATCAACTCTCAGGGAGGCAGAGGAATGATTCCTGCGCAGCGGGTAGGGTAAACCATGAACTATAAAGGTCTTCCTGCTACTATAGTTCTACTGGCTGATCCCTTCCTGTTGGAAATTCAGTGGTTCTGAAAGTGTAATGTGAGCTAACATACAAAGATGTCTTGATGAATCTAAAAATATGAGATCAAATTCAATTCATGAAACCTATGACTGACATTGAAATGTGATAGACACATAAGAAAGAAGCTCCATCAACATGTTCTGGTCTGAAAAATAGAGCTCAGTTTCTCTTGGACTTGGCCTGTCATTAACTGCAACATGAAATTGGAGTCAAAGCAAAGAAGAGGCCATATTTGTCTTAAGAACAATTCCAATCCCAAAGAAAGGCAATGCCAAAGAATGCTCAAAATACCCCACAATTGCACTCATCTCACACGCTAGTAAAGTAATGCTCAAAATTCTCCAAGCCAGGCTTCAGCAATACGTGAACCGTGAACTTCCTGATGTTCAAGCTGGTTTTAGAAAAGGCAGAGGAACCAGAGATCAAATTGCCAACATCCGCTGGATCATGGAAAAAGCAAGAGAGTTCCAGAAAAACATCTATTTCTGCTTTATTGACTATGCCAAAGCCTTTGACTGTGTGGATCACAATAAACTGTGGAAAATTCTGAAAGAGATGGGAATCCCAGACCACCTGACCTGCCTCTTGAGAAACCTGTATGCAGGTCAGGAAGCAACAGTTAGAACTGGACATGGAACAACAGACTGGTTCCAAATAGGAAAAGGAGTACATCAAGGCTGTATATTGTCACCCTGCTTATTTAACTTATATGCAGAGTACATCATAAGAAACGCTGGGCTGGATGAAGCACAAGCTATAATCAAGACTGCCAGGAGAAATATCAATAACTTCAGATATGCAGATGACACCACCCTTATGGCAGAAAGTGAAGCACGAAAGAGCCTCTTGATGAAAGTGAAAGAGGAGAGTGAAAAAGTTGGCTTAAAGCTCAACATTCAGAAAACAAAGATCATAGCATCCGGTCCCATCACTTCATAGCAAATACATGGGGAAACAGTGAAAACAGTGGCTGACTTTATTTTTCTGGGCTCCAAAATCACTGCAGATGGTGATTGCAGCCATGAAATTAAAAGATGCTTACTCCTTGGAAGGAAAGTTATTACCAACCTAAACAGCATATTGAAAAGCAGAGACATTACTTGGTCAACAAAGGTCTGTCTAGTCAAGGCTATGGTTTTTCCAGTGGTCATGTATGGATGTGAGAGTTGGACTATAAAGAAAGCTGAGCGCTGAAGAATTGATGCTTTTGAACTATGGTGTTGGAGAAGACTCTTGAGAGTCCCTTGGACTGCAAGGAGATCCAACCAGTCCATCCTAAAGGAGATCAGTCCTGGGTGTTCATTGGAAGGGCTGATGTTGAAGCTGAAACTCCAGTACTTTGGCCACCTGATGTGAAGAGCTGACTCATTTGAAAAGACCCTGATGCTGGGAAAGATTGAGGGCAGGAGAAGGGGACGACAGAGGATGAGATGTTGGATGGCATCACCGACTCGATGGACATGGGTTTGGGTGGACTCCGGGAGTTGGTGATGGACAGGGAGGCCTGGGATGCTGCGGTTTATGGAGTCGCAAAGAGTCGGACACAACTGAGCAGCTGAACTGAACTGAATGCTAGTTATCTCAGTTCCATTCATTATATCCCTTCAACCCCTGATTTACTACAAAGAAGAATACACATAAACACCAGTGGCATCTTGGAGAAATTACATAGGGCTACTAGGAGGTATGTTTACCAGCCTATTTCCATCTACCCAAAAGAGAATTCACCTAGTTCCCTATGCCAAAATAACAATAAACAGTTACTTTGAACTTCTGTAAGCACAAACATTTTAAGGAACCATGAGGCCAGACCAAGAGCTTACTCAATCAACCTCTGCTCTCAGATCGTTCTGCAAGAGAAGTCAGTCCCTTTCCACCTGGTTCATCTTGCAAAAATGTCGTTTCCTTCTGTCAAAAAGAGACACTGTCCACATTCACATTTTTGAAATAAGAAGTTAACGCTTTTTAAATGTTTGAGACAAAACAAATTGAAAGATTTCTGAGACTGATTAGAGAATAAAGGAAAATACTATACCAAGGAATTGAAAAATGGGAAAATCAGAGGTGGGAAGAACATTAGAAGTCATTGAGTCTCGGGACTTCCCTGGTGGTCCAGTGGCTAAGACTCTGTGCTCCCAACCGGGGCAGGGGTGGGGGCGGGGTTTGATTTCTGGTTAGGGAACTAGATCTCACATGCCACAAGTATGACCCAGAAAAGCCAAATAAATAAATAAATACATTATTTTTTTAAAAAGGGAAGAAAAAGTCACTGAGTCTAAACTTCTCATTAGTTACTGAGATCCTTCCATCTGGTTCCTCCCAGAATGGAAGGCCATTTTACTGCTGGATGGCACTGAATATTAGTGATGTCTTCTTTATACTGAGTCCCATTAATCTGCCTTCTTACCATTTTTAACCTCCTGGTGCTGCTTTTACACTCCTCCCATATTTATATAAAATAACAATAAATGTAAGATAAAGATAGAGGTGTGGAGATTCTAGAGAGAGGAGCTATTCTACACTCAACCAAAATACAAGCCAGTTGAACCAACTTAATCCAGGAGGTCAACGACAGGACAGACAACGCAAACAAACTGCTATGTCATCCATGGAAATGAAGCAAAGCAACACTATCCTCCTACCAGGTAACCAGGAAAAGGTGGTGAGTGAAGCAGAACACTGCTGAGCAATCACTGATGAAATAAGCAGTCAATCTACATGTCAACCCGTTTCAGTAGCTAACTTAAAATGGTCCTTCTCTAAAGACATTAAAGCTTGCAACACTAGGAAGTCAGCAGGGAAGCAGACTGGGGACTAGAGAGGAAAAAAGGAGGAGACATTCTTCATCTTTCTCTTGTTGTTAAGCAGAGCTTGCTTAGAGACAAAACAACAGCCTTGACTTTGCTCTGGAGGCGGGGTGGTGATACAAAAAGTTAAATATAACTGAAAAAGAGCCTACAGAAAGGAATAAGTCTAAAACAATAAAGCAGTCAAAGGGCCAGAGCTAAAACAAGGCACCTGTCGACAGCTGGGTGCGGCAACTTTCTCAGCTTCTTCACACACTGGCTATCTATCTTCTTTAAAGCCTAGGAAAACCAGTCCTTGCTGAGAACTAGTCCAATAACATACTTGTACACGTCTCATGTTATTTAGCTAGCCACAAAGCTATGGCCTAAAGGTAGTAACTGCATCTCCGAAACTCATTAAACTACTGTGAAAAGACGGAAGGAAGGGCAGTTAACTTTCAGCAAATTTAGCTTATTTGCCTTATTTTATTATTAGACGGCAGGGATTTACTGTGGCTTAGGCACTAACTCTTCCTTTCTGGCTACCCCATCAGTGGATGGTAACGTACACTCAGGTGGTATTTCTAGTACTAAAGAACTTCCAAACTCCCAAATCAACCAACCTGTACCATTATTACTCAACTCTACTTCCCAGAATACTTCAGAAGGGAAAGCACCAGGTCCAAGTTTGAACTTTATTGTTTGTTTGGCTTTGAAAAGGACATTCTGCCAAGGTACGTTCTAATGATATCACTGCCCCATTCAAAGACATGTAATTTACACCCCTACTGTTAACTGAACTCCAAACTTCTAAATGTGGCTTAAATTCTTCCATGATTTGGGCCTTTTACTCCTTTTCTCTCTTCTGTACACCAACAAAGACATCACTTCCCCTAAAACTGTGTGCAGCTGCCAGTTGCCAAGTTCCAGCACACAGAAAAATTTGAGAGGGTAACTCCTACCCACAGACACCTTTTTCTGATTTGAGGCAGACTGTGGGACTGCTTCCTAGACAAGGTAAGTCCCTGATTCTGCCCAGAAGGTCTTCAACCCCCACAGAGGTCTCTTTTCAGCCAGTCCTGGAGCAGCAGCTGTGCAGTACTGCTAGTGGTGCTCTCTGAAAACTTGAGACAAAGCCCGAGTCTCCTGGGGTTCCCCTGGGAAGTTCTGGTATCTGATGCTATGGTTGTTTTCATAGTAGAGAGCTGATACATTCTAAGGAGAGGGAAAGAGCTGGCCAAAACATCTGCCAGGATGAAGACTCTCACACAAGTTGATGCTTCCCTCCACTGGAGCCCAGTCCTCTGCTACTACAAACACTGAGTATGGCAAAATGTAATAAAAATCTAAACAGGTCCACCTCTTTACTTGAGGACACAGTAGATTTTCTCTAAAAAGAACTAAACGTGAGCCCCCTAAACTTTCATTATACAGAATAATGGTGGCTTGCTTTCAAGGACATACATGGCCACTCAAAGATATATCAAAATCTCTCCAAACCCTAGTGACTGGTGCAAAAACACCCTAAAAGCATCTCAGAAGAATGCATAACTTCAGAAGGAAAGAATGGATGGCATGGTTGAAAACACTCATTCTAGAAAAACCTAGGATGGCTTTCCCAACAAGTTGCATGATGGAGGCAAAGAGTGTGGGAACAGAAGGGAAAAAATGCTTGAAAACTCAAATACATGGATAAATAGATTGTAAATGATAAAAAGAGCCAGCTAAAAATCTGTGACAAATAGGATAAATTTCCCTGCTCTCTTTAGAGATTTTATGGATGACAGTAATTTGGAATTACACAAAAAGAATGGATCCTATATTTAAAGTGGATAACCAACAAGGACCTACTTACAGCACATGGAACTCTGCTCAATGTCATGTGGCAGCCTGAATGGGAGGGGAGTTTGAGAGAGAATGGAGACATGTATGTGTATGACTGAGTCCCTTCACTGTTCACCTGAAACTATCACAACATTGTTAATTGGCTATACCCCAGTTTAAAATAAAAAGTTTAAAAAGAAAAGAAAAGAAATGGATCAGAAAATGGAGATCACCTAGACTATGAGTCAGAAGTAAATTCAAAGAAACTCATTATGCTGTTACTTAAATATTTCCTTAAAAAGGTTTGAAGGAGAAAAGCAAGGAACATTTTTTAAACTGTGTGAAGACAATCAAATGAAAAAGAGCTTACAAGTCAAATGAGAAATTTCCAAACTGAACGAGCCTCTCTGCAATTTGAATATTCATAACTTGAAAGTGAAATTCAAAAGCTTCTGCTGAAACTTGAAATACTGACTGAACCGCAGCAAGAATATATAATGAAACTTTGCTCAAAGGTAATCAAACAGGGAATTTACTGCTTAGAAATCAAGAAGAAACTGGACTTCCCTGGGGGTCCAGCAGTTAAGAATCAGCCTGCCAAGGCCAGCCAGGGACACAGGTTCGATCCCTGGTCTGCGAAGATCCCACATGCCTGGGAGCCAACTAACCCTGTGTACCACAACTTCTGAGGCCAGCACCCTAGAGCCCGCACTCCGAAATAAGAGAAGCCACAGCAGTGAGAAGCCCATGCGCAGCTAGAGAGTAGCCCCTGCTTGCTGCGACGAGCCCACACGCAGCAGTGAAGACCCAGCACAGCCAAAAGTAAACAAATTTTCAAAAAAAATTTTTTAAACCACAAAAACTTAAAAAGAAGAAACTTCCTAAAGTGTACGAAAACAGCAGCAGTGTACACCAGAAGCGCAACTCCTACAGAAAGCTGGCCGAAGACCTCGAGAGAGAATTGGAAAGAAACACTTCCTTCTATCAAAGATGGATCATGTCCCATGAGAAAAAAAATCGTCAACAAAGTTGGCTGGCATCTCCGTGGACTGAGAGAAAGCTCAATGAGCTAAGAAAAGAAGTGGAGACACAAACGGGCCAAAGCAGAATTTAAACTCTAGCTTCCCCCAACCTTGCCCCCCACCCCACCCTCAACCCAGGACTCCTCTGCCTTGCTAATCAGCAAGCAGAGGCCAGAGAGGTCAGGGCAGCCCTCTCTTTCATCAGGTTCCCAGGGAAGGAGGAGTTAAAGCCCGAGGGCTGAGGGACCCAGGGTCAGGTCTGGCTTTAATCCCACAGCAGCCACGTCCTCAATATCCACAACCACAGCAGGACATCTGTCTATGCTTCCTCTCTTCAAAAGTCACCTTGTTTTCTCTCTTTTAACTTAATGGCTGTTATTCAATTGATGCTACATTTGTTCTTATGATAATTTCTAAGATAGGATTTAATATAATGCTTGTTGTTGTTAGTTGCTAAGTCGTGTGTGACTCTTTGTGACCCTATGGACTATAGTCTGCCAGCTTCCTCTGTCCATAGGATTTCCCAGGCAAGAATACTGGAATGGGTTGGTATTTCCTTCTCCAAAGGATCATCTCCAACCAGGGGTCAAATCAGCGTCCCCTGCACTGGCAAGCAGATTCTTAACGACAAAGCCACTTGGGAAGCCCAATACAATGCTTAAGAACATAGTAGTCCTACTTTATTGGACTCTCTAGAATTAGATAGTATAACTGTTGTACTTTGGCTGCAATAAAAGACCCTCTATCACTTAGTTCATTAATTGAAGCTTGATATGACCGGGTGGAGGCATTTGAAACAATACAAGAAGTGCAATAAGCTGTTATTAAAAATCTATAAAAGTAACAATATTTATCACAAAAAATTTTGGTTGGTTTTTAAAAGAATATAAAAACAAAACAACATCCCCAGCTAAAAGCAATACTATTTTTATTGGTTTAGCCATAAATGCATAGATTAGGAGAACTCATTCTGCAACTTTTGTTTCTTAATTTTTAAATTTCTCTTTAACCTGTTATTTTGTTTAGCATATGCTTTGCTGTTTAAATTTTTTAAAATTTTACGCCAACAAAATAAAAGTTTTCCCTTCTTAAAAAAACAAAAACAGTATGTTCATAGTTCTTTTTAAATAAATGCTCCCACGACAAGCCAGTAGGAAAGTTGTGGGTACACAGTGCTGGGCCTCCAAGTAGGAAGACCCTCTCTTTCTGGAGAATCTTGAGATCTGCCTGCAGGATCAGGTCTCTGACTATGCCAGTAACCTTAGGAAGAGGCCTGGATTTCTCTATCCGCTAAGAAATGAGTAAAAGAGCCTTAAGTGAGCAGCAGCAGCACAAAAGGCTAGTTTGGCTTTATCCTCTGGGTTGAGCTCTCTAGAGAGAAAATTCCTGGTGGTGGGTCCTTAAATAGCACCTTTCCCATGGAGGAGGGCCTGATGTTGATGAAAAAAAAAAATCAAGCAAGGCAATTAAGAATCTACAGTTTATAAACTAAGGCGAGCAACTTCAGGATTATGAAGCTGAACATGGACTGGGAACAAGTCGAGGCAGGATCAGCAATTAAACTTTCAAACAGTGACTGTTTTTCAATTTCATATATTTGTGGTAAGTTCTCATTTTTGCTCCCTCTTTGTACTCAGAGTACTGAATGGTGCAAACAGGGCTAAGAGCAAAGAATCAAAGGAAATAATCTGTGTCTATGTACAAGCCAGAGCTTTAGAGCAGAGGCAGCAGTGTGCTGAGAGCATTAATAATCCAGGAGAAGCATACAACAACGGAAAGAGAAGCAGTACACGCTGGGGTCACTTGGACACCTTTTCATCTCTACCTGCGGATTCTCTTTCCTGGATTTACATTTTGGAGGTTCTCCGTTTTGACAAGTAAGGAAAACCGGATTACTTATACTTTCTGGATGAACTTAATATATCTCCCAACAACTCCACGTGAGCTATTACTTGCAAAACATCATTTTGTGAAAATCTTGCTCCATCCACTTTCTCCAGCAAGGCTTTTTTCCTTCCTATTCTGGCTCTCTCAGAACTCCTATGGCCCTCATCTACAGTTTTTCTGTTGCTGGGTTTTATATGTTTCTATTTTGTCAGCTCCTTTAGGTAACAACTTTTAAAAAACCTAGTATGAGTATTTCTCCTCTGTGGACCTGAGGTTTGAATCCCTTATTATTGAACCACACAAAGGTGACTTAAATATCCTACACAGAAAATTAGGAAGAAGGGTATCCTTAATGTTCCTTGTATCCCGGTTAGCCAGGATATTTTGGCTCTAGCTAATTTCCTCTACACAAAGACCCTGCTTAAAGCATTTATGAATAAGCCAGAAGAGTGGTAGCTGAGGCAAGGCTTCTCTGAAAAGGGGAGGGAGGAAATAAAAAAGAGCTGCTTTCACTGGGGGCAGGAAGGAGATTATTTCATTAGGAGCTAAACAGTGAGCCTATCTCAGTACAAACAATTGTTTGGCTTGAAGGCTCCATGTGGCCAATTACTCCCACAGAGGCTCAGCTGGAATGGGACACAGAGCCTGCCACAGGCTCAAGTGTCACGGCTCTGGGATCCCAGAACATCCCAGCAAGGATGCTCACAGAGCGCGCTCCACCCCGACCAGCAAACAGCATCGTTCTGCACCCAGCCTAGTCAAGACTGTGGACTGAAAAGAGATGAGAAAAAGACGGCCCTGGGGACAAATATAAAGTGTATGCTCAGCCGCTCAGTTGTGTCTGACTCTTCTGTGACCCCATGGATGGTAGCCCGCCAGGCTCCTCTGTCCAGGGGATTTCCTAGGCAAGAATATTGTAGTGGATTGCCATTTCCTTCTCCAGGGGATCTTCCTGACGCAAGGATTGAACCTGCATCTCCTGCTTAACTGGCAAATTCTTTATCACTGAGCCACCTGGAAAGCCCCAGGATTAACAAATACACACTACTCTACATAAGATAAACAAGAACCTACTGTATAGCACAAGGAACTATATTCATATCTTTAATGAGCTATAATGGAAAAGAATCACACACACACACACACACACACACATACACAAGTATAACAGAATCACTTTGCTGTAGATCTAAAACTACACAATGTTGTAAACTATACCTCAAAAAAATGGCTAAAAAATTTAAAATATTTTAAAAGAATAAAATAAAACCAACATTTTGTAGGAAAAGTAATAAGGATAAAACCTAGATCTTGTAAGAAAGCTAGCACATTTCAGTCACTATCTCAATGGCTTTCATCAGGCTGGGGGAAGGAGGCATATAGAGATGGATCACTGAGCCGACAGCTGGGCAATTATTTCAAGGCCAGGTGGACCTGATATTTAAAACTTGACATTATAATTAAACTAATTTCCTATCGCTCATGACCTCACTTCAGGAAACGGACATTAACTTGATTCACCAAAAGTTATTGTCCTTACCCTCTGGGGACATTTAGTTCTTTAGGTTACTTCCAGTTAAAGCTTTAACTTCCTCTTTGCAACAACCAGTATCTATTCATATCCTGAAAAAAATACTGAAGATGCAAAGTGAGCCTGCCCATTTGGGGGAGGCATATGTTTAGAATAAGCTACTAAAGAGGCTGATAGAGCTCTTGACCAATGAGACAGCTCTTCATCCTCCATCCCCACTCTTCTTCCTCCACAGCAGTACTTCTCAAATGAAGTAACTTCCCCCCAAGTGGCAATGTCAGGGTCTGGGGACATGTTTAGTTGTCACAACTGGCAGAAAGTGGGACTGGAATCTAACAGGTGAGGCCAGGGGTTCTGCCTAATCTCCTACACAGGACAACCTCTTAACAAAGTATCCAAACATGAATAGTGCTCAGGTTGAGAAGTCCTGCCCTAGAGAAGCCATCTTTATTTTAAGCCATTTAGTTTGGAGAATGTGAGATATATACCAATCCTGTGGAAAAGCTGCCTCTCTTGTTCCATAACAAGGAGATAAACACTGAGATACAGAATTTCAAAGCTGGAAAGAACTTTAAGGATTATCTAGTCCAAGCACAGCTGGAGAATCTAAGACCCAGAGAGGTCAAGTCATTTACCCAAGTTCATAGAAGAAATCACCAGCTGGACTGGAATTAGAATCATTTTTCTCCACCTGAAATGTGTTATACACAGACAATGCTCAATAATAGTCACTGTATTCGTATCCTGTTCTTCAAGTGCTCTTTTCCCTTTAGCTCAGTCGCTCAGTCGTGTCCGACTCTTTGCGACCCCATGAATCGCAGCACAACAGGCCTCCCTGTCCATCACCAACTCCTGGAGTTCACTCAAACTCAAGTCCATCGAGTCCGTGATGCCATCCAGCCATCTCATCCTCGGTCGTCCCCTTCTCCTCCTGCCCCCAATCCCTCCCAGCATCAGAGTCTTTTCCAATGAGTCAACTCTTTGCATGAGGTGGCCAGAGTACTGGAGTTTCAGCTTTAGCGTCATTCCTTCCAAAGAAATGCCAGGGCTGATCTCCTTCAGAATGGACTGGTTGGATCTCCTAGCAGTCCAAGGGACTCTCAAGAGTCTTCTCCAACACCACAGTTCAAAAGCATCAATTCTTCGGCACTCAGGCTTCTTCACAGTCCAACTCTCACATCTCTTACCACATACTTTTTACTCTCTGCTCCCGGAAAGCCCAATGCCTGAGCTTGTGTGTGAAGGTTCATCTCCCACCCCTTCTCACCCACAGTCCTCCTCCTCAGAGGAAGCCCAGAAGTGGAGGAGAGTGAAGAACAAGCAGCCAGGCAGAACTCATTTTTCAGTTGTTTAAAGGGAAGCTCATGCTTTTCACACAGGCAGAGAGAGGCTTTACACAAAACCTTCCGAGTCAGCAGATGGACTCGGGCACAAGACCACAGACATATGAACTTCTCCCTTTCACGCCGGTGTGCCGCTCTCCCAGCAGACGGAAAACCAGTGCCAGTTTAATCGCATCACAACCGCATGCAAAAGCTAGAGAACTTTCATTCCTAAACAAACAGCAGAACAGAAATGAATCCCGGGACCAAAGTACAGCCAGTTAGTTCAGTGACACACAGAATGTTAGTCATTGAAACAGCCCTGGCTTAAGGGAGCAGAGCAAAGGTGGAGATCTACCCTTCCAGAGGAAGACATTCACTACAAGGTTTCACAAGCCAGGTGTTTCACAATTGGGTATAATGAGGTACAGGTTAGAAGGGGGTGGGGCAAGATGCCAGTTGTGTGGATAGAAAGTTCCTGCAAAGGGAACTTTATGCAGGGGAACCCAGGGCAGGTCTCAAGGAAAAACACAGCTTCGAAAGAGCCAAAGCAAGTTTCTTCGAATTAGACAAACCTGTTCCAGCAGGGACAAAGAGAGCTTCTAAAAGCGCTGCAAGGTTTTGATTAATTTCTACAGCACCTGAGAACAGTGTCTAAATATTTACTCCCATCCCACAAGAAAGGCTAAAGGGCTACTGTTTCAGCCTCCTGTTTCATACCCCCTGCTACACTCCCCCGCCCAATGATGTGTCACAGTAAAACCTCCTGTGGAAAGGACAGAGTGCTAGCTTTGTGACTGGCTCCAGCTTTCAACGTGGCACAGATGCCAGGAGCACACAGAAGAAATGGCACACAAAAGCAATGATCACAAAGCAACCAGGAAATTCACCTGCTGGGCTTCCTGCAATGTCACAGAGCTTCAAATATCTGAGTTGAGAGGATAAAGGTGACTTTCAAAAAATAAAACAGGAAAAAGAGTATGACCTGAACACGCACGACTAGGATAGTGTTCACAATGCCCACAGAACACGCTCTACCCCATTCAGCAAACAACATCATTCTGCACCCAACCCAGTCGAGAGTGCGGATTGGAAAGAGATGAGAAAAAGATGATCCTGGGGACAAATGTAAAGTAATTCAACCCAAAACCAAAATTTTTGTGGGTAGGAAGACAAATTAGGAGTCTGGAATTAAGATATACACACTACTATAGATAAGATAGATAACCAACAAGGACCTACTGTATAGCACAGGGAACTATATTTAATATCTTTTAATAACCAATAATGAAAAAGAATGTGTATACTCACACACACGTATGTGTGAGTGTCTGTGTGTGTACCTCAATCATTTTGCGGTACATCTGAAACTAACACAATGTTGCAGATTATACTCCAAAAACAACGGTTCCAGAAGCACAGACACTACGCAGCAGATGCTGAGCATCAGGTAACAGGGAAACATGGAACGTGGTCCCTGTCCTTATGGAACCCACAGGCGAAAGAAAGCCTTGTAAAACAAAAGCAAAAACCAGTGGCTGTTATCCCCTTTCCACCACAGTAGGGCTTCTAATCCTTCTTCCCATTGGACTGAGTTTAAGTGAAGGAGGCCTGTATGAACAACATAAGATGCTGATCAATGGCTTGACAGAACTGTTCCACATATCAAGTACATAAATGTGCAAAGTGCACGTCAGATATAAAAATATAACTTGGCCCATCTTGCTATGATCATGTCCTGTAAATCTGTTCCTTATGGTTAAGCCTGGATTCTCCCCAGCTCTCTGCTCCCATCTCAAATGTCCACTACAATGAGGCAGTTCAAAACAACAGCCCCCACAGCAAGGCCGTCTCTACAGGGGCTCAACCGGAGAACCCTCTGACAACTCCTTAAAATTAGAAGGCACACATCACTCAACTCTGAATGCATAAATAACCCATCAGTCCAACAGCAACACCAAAATTCACATTGTCTCATTATAAAAAATTTTATAACCCCGAAAATTTAAGACCCAAATGTCCAACAACTGGGCAAGAATTAAGTAATGATATAGTCAAACAGTGGAGTACCATAAAGGCATTTAAACGTTTTTAATGTCAGGAAAAATGCTTATGATAATATTAAGTAAAACAATAATGATATAAAATTATATTACAGTAGTATAAGCTTAAGTATAAATGGGTGATAAGGATCTTCTACATTACTATACTTTTTCATACTTTCCAATGACTTCCATCACAAATATGAATAATTTTCACAATGAGAAGATACAGTTTTTCTTTTTTAGAGAAATAGCATTTAATGATGTTTAGCTAATAAGCCCAGCTGGCCTGGGAACCTGTTCCTATCGATCCTTAATTTGAGTCACTTGTGTCAGATACCTATTCACAGACAAGGCTCAAAACAAGTCAGAAGGCTCAGGGGAGCCGAGCTGGAATCTTCCCGATTCCAATGCTGTATTTAATGATGTTTCCTTTCTCTCACAGGAGAGCTAGGAATGTTAACACCACACTCACACCACCAGAAAGACCTCAAAATTCCCCTCAGTCTGAAACGGTTCCTCTAACTCATCTCCTGACATCTACCTTGGGCGAGACAAAGTTCCCAGTCCCTTACAGCTATTCTCACAATAAAAACGGTTTAGACACAGCAGAAGAGGCTGAGTCTTTTCATTCTTTTTCAAATCGGCTGTCACACTTCAAATGGTCTGCATTAAGTCCATTGTTTCCAGCTATTTTGAACACAAGCATCATGATTAGAATAGGGAGTTTCCTTCCTCTTTCTCATCAGAGGCCTTGGGTCAGTTATAACCCAAGTGGTAAAGTGTCAACATGAAAAGACACCAATGTCCCCTTCATCAACAGCACAGGATGGAAAATTCTGTAGGTAATTACTTTTTGAAGGCACTAGAACAAAAACCATCTAAATAATATTAAGACAATTTTAAACTCAAGACTTGAAACACTAGAGAACTCATTTCTAAATTTACACACACACACACACACACACACACAGAGGGGACTTCCACTAAGATAAGAAAAGAGGAAGAAGTTAAAATTCACTGTGTGTGCATTCAGGAAATAACACTGCAGGATTAACATGTAAACCCACATCTCAAGATGTAAGCTCTGTGACAGAGGCGCGGGGATATTTATGGACTTCCCATCACCAGCAACTGCCATGAAAGACAGTGTGGCTGTTTGCAATAAAGGGAAAGAAAAAGTGCTCTATTTCCACACATCTCTATGCGGGGACAGGCTTATCAGCTGCAGCTGAGCTCTCCTCCTCCTGTATTTGCTCTATTATTTTCAGTACATCATAAAATGGAAAAGGTTACATGTTTGTTCCTTGGGTGAGGAGAAATGACATGAAGCCTGAGGGATCCGGTTCTCATTGTTTCTGATTAAGACAGTTCTTTTTGAAAGTTTTGACTTGAAATTAAGTAAGGATAAACAAAGCATTTTCCAAGTGGACTTATGAAATCCAGTACTTTCTAAATAAACCATATCCAACAGCTATTTAAAAAGCACACCAGAATACCCATAGGAAATATACAAATGGGGAAAAGAGGGCTATGGTCAACAAAAATGGTCAGAAAGCTACTTAACATTATTTGAAAACGAGCAGCAACAGTAAAATCCCAGCAACAGGCTGCAAGGTGGGACCCCAGGGCAGGTTCCAGCCACACAAGAGGGCGCATGGGGGCTCAGGGGAGTGATGCACAAACTGAAGACGACCACCAGGGTGACCTTACGCTGATGGGTGGCCACAGCTGAAGGCAGATTTGGCTCATCTCTGGGGTTTTCCACGGGGAAGAAACCTGCAGTTCAGCCATCAATGGACCAGCATCCACAAAGCCTGTGGGGGAAATACAGGATCCAGAAGAGTGGGGTAGGAAAGGAGAAAGTTTGGAAAATGGAAGAGTCAAATACAGTAGTGAAATATTGTAATTATTAAACATGAGGCTTCAAAAACACATAGGTGTACCTCTTAAGGTGAAAGGGACTGGCTGGGAAGAACTGGTACTCTGGGAAGAGATATGCTTCTTATAATACCAAATTACACTTCAATCACATGTGTGAATTATAGTAGCACCAGCTATGAGGAAACTAATTTTTGGAAAAGAAGAGAAAAACAATGAAACCTATGCAGTTTTTTACCACTGGTAACTTTACTCAATGAGAGGTCTTTATCCATAGCTTCTGCAGGAAAATAACCACCTAAAAGCAAACATACTCACACTCCACTGAAAAACCCTTGCTGGCCTAGTTCCACCAATTCCAATAATGTGGCAGGCGCCCAAAGGCAGGCGACCCGATTGACAAAAAAAGCACTTCCACAAAGTGCTCAACTTGTATCACATAACTCATTAAACACCTCAGTAAAACTGGCAGCAATAACCTGAGAAGCCTTGTCTTTACAAGGAACAGCAGCACCCTTCTGAATAAGACAGAATATTTTTCAGGTCCAGTATAGAAGACAGCAGCGAACTTCGGCAAACTTCGGGAGACGGTGAGGAACAGAGAAGCCTGGCAGACTTCAGTCCATGGGGTGGCAGAGTCGGACACGACTAGGTGGCTGAGCAACACAGAAGCCAGTATGTCCAGTGATCTCACCGCTCTCACCCAGTGCTAGCTGATCTAAGCTTGTTGAGGCAGGGGAACAGAGAACCCAATCAAACTATTTAAAGAGATACCCAACACAAGGAAAATTGGCTCCAGCTTAACAATCAGAAAAGTCTAATCCGTACCAGGTTTTAAGGCTGCAATCATCAAAACTCTTTGCATATCTTAAGTGCTACTGACTGAGTTTTTAGTTGTGGATGGGACAAGCTCAGTGTATACACATCATGCCTAAAGCTTCCCAGAATCAGGGTGGGAACTTATTTTCCAAGTAACCAAACGATAAACTGCTCCTGGCAGAGACAGAAAGTCAAACACAGATTCCACAGAAGTCATGCATCCTAATTAAACAGGCAATGACTGAGTTGTTACATTACTTCCCAGGACTAATTATTGTTTTGGCAACAGTTAAGCTCCTTTAGAAGCATTGGCCTAAAAAAAAAAAAAACAAAAAGAAGCATTGGCCTAAACCCCCTTCTTATCCTTTGTCCAAAATAACTCAACTGTTCTCTTACAAGCAGAAAGAACTGCATCTTGGGGATTTAAGTGCCTTTGCCTGTCTCAACTTGGATCCTCCCCTTCCTCCACACTATCACAGGGAACTACATCTCCCAGGCTCCCCTGCCAACTAATTTCTTGGTAAATTCCATCAATGGGAGGAACTGATAAGGATAAGAGGCGGGAGAAGGGGGGAAGCCGGGGTAACACTCTGTCTTACTTGGTCCGAGCTCCAGCTGCCACCGGACAGCTCTTCTTTCCACTCGTCTTGGTCACTGCAGATGGCTCAGGCTTCTGGCCTTTGCTGACATCAGCACCTTCTAATTTCCTTAGGGCATAGGCGGCCCCAGGTGTTGCCAATCTCTGGGTTGTCTCACCAGCCCACTGACCTTCTTGGCCCTTTTATCACCTATGGAACCTAGTCCATATTAAATTCCCTCTGCTTGAATCTCCTATAGTGTTTTCTGTTTCTCTGAAGGGTCCCTGACTTTTAAATATATTTTAAAAAGTTAGATTTCCTAAGAATTACACAGATACTCAGAAAAGTTCTAAAGGGTTTCTTTTAATAAGAAACAAAGGATTTGTATAGTTCAAGCAAATATTTACTGACCTGTGCCCGACCATACTAGGTGCTGGGAATACTATATTGAACAAAACAGGCACAAAATTCCTGCCCTCATGCAGCTTACTTTCTAGCGAACTGCGGCAAATTACAATTTTAAGAAGTTAACTATCAGAGGAGTATTTCTTTAAAAATAGAGGAATTTGGTAAAAGTGAATTAATTTTAAGGGGTTCTACTCTACACAGACTTGGTTCCCACCTTTTCAGTGTGGTATGCTGAACTGTCACATTCCAGGAGCCAGTACAGAGCTTCTTCAAAGTTAGTATCTACTTAAACTGGCAACTTGCTCAAACAAAAACATAACTGTGATAAGGATTTAGGCAGACACAATAATAAAAGTTAAGCACTGTATGCTTAAATGAAAAACACAGGAGTGTTTGATGCAGATTCTTGCTGGGTATCTTTTTCACGGAGCTATCACTTGGAGGAACTGAGCTTGAGTCCATTTAATGTCACTTTATCTCCTCCCTATGGCGCAGGTAGCTTCCAGCATCACAGACAAAGCCAGCCACAACGCACACAACGAGTCAAGTGTGGTCTCCAACTGCATGACATTATTTCCAAGATGGAATTTTTAGCCTGAACAGAAACAGACAATGACTCATGTGGTGAACAGTTATACAGACAACACTGCCCAAGAAAGCTGCCACCTACATACCACGATATCAGAGGAAAAATTCAGAAAGAAGGTTGTTTTCTGATTTATTTAAAAGCAATAGATTTGCTGAAAGGTATACTGAGAGATGTGGCTGCAGCTGCCTGTTGTTTACACATCCAGCTTCCCAAGTGGCGCTCATGGTAAAGAATCCGCCTGCCAAATACAAGAGACACAAGAGATAAAGGTTCGATCCCTGGGTTGCGAAGACTCCCTGAGAAGCAAAAGGTAACCCACTCCAGTATTCTTGCCTGGAAAATTCCATGGGCAGAGGAGCCTGGAGGGCTACAGTCCATGGGGTCGCAAAGAGTCAGACACAGCTGAACACACACACAAGCACTGAATAACCAAGGGCTTGCATGAAATACTCAGACTGCTTGAGTGTGAGAGCATGCTCAGCTTCAAAAATCCAACATCATCAACTCCAGAAACAGCATGACATCTGCGGCTGGCATCCCACTAGACTTCTTTAAGATAAATGAATGTACTCATGAAGGGAGATCTAGTGGGCACAATACTCTGACCTTCCTTACTACTCAGCAATTAGAAAACATTTCATGTTTGCTATATTTGCAACTCCATTTGAGTAGCAGGTAGACTTCCAGTACTGTGGGTTTCTTACATAACAGAGAGTCTAATGCATATTCCTAATTTCAGTGCCACACAGCAAGTCAACTGCAGAGCTAATCTGACGTGTCTCTGCCTACCTTAGCCCTTGTCAATCCCCAACATGTAATGAGAATATACTAAAGAATCTCACACACACATCACAGCACGTCTTGGAGGCTTTGCACGTTCTTCTTCCTCGGCTTGGAAAGCAAAGTCCCCTAAATTCACCTGGCAAAATCATGCTTCTCATTTAAGACACAGCCTTCTTGTCTCTCTGAGCCATGACTTCCTAAGCAGACTTGCTTGCTTTCTTCAACGCTTTCATTTCTCCCTGTACACAATGCTAAGTGATAATCACTACATTGCATCATGTATCTGTTTACACATCTGCTTGCCCATTAGACTATAAAATCCCTGAGACCAAAGGCCCTCTCTTTTAATCTACATGTCTTGGTAGTGTCTGACACAAAGCAGGTTCTTAAGAGCATTTTCTGAATGAATACATGCAGTGTGGGATTGCACCCTCAGAAGACAAGGCATTTTGTACTTTCTATCCCACAGCTACCAGATGAAATTTAAAGGACAGAGAGAACTAGTAGGAAAATGTCTCCCAGGGAACAGGTTGAATAAGTTGATATTAAAAGACAACCTAGGGACTTCCCTGGTGGTCCAGTGGTTAAGAATCTGCCTTGCAGTGCAGGGAATGCAGGTTCAATCCCTTGTCAGGGAACTAAGATCCCACATGCCGCACAGCACCTAAGCCTGTGAACTACAGCCAAGGTCTGGTGTGCCTCAACCAAGACCCTACGCAACCAAATAAATAAATAAAATAAAATAAATGACAACCTAACGGGGACTTTAATTACTGTCAGTAAAACTCTGTCAGCCTAACTACAATGGTCAGAGTTAAGGTGCATGAGCTATAAAAGGACTGAGTGTTATTTGATCTTGGCTGGAGAAGGGTGTCTAACTAGAGATGGAAGGAAAATACCTTCTACTGTCCAGGTCTGCGGCAATTAAGAAAAAAATCTCTTAAAAGGTGCCACAGATACAGCTAAAATAATTAAAAAATGATAGCAATGTTCATGTTCTAAGGAATGATATTCATCAAGCAATGATTTAGCTACTGACAGAAAACAAAAGTAAAGCAAAACTAGAGATGAATTTACCAGAGTTAGAATCAAATATAGGAAATGGTTTTGGCTTAGAAACTAGGTGAGTTTTCTATTCAGTGAGTTATTCAGTGAGTCATTCTAACTGTGGCTTCCAGTAACTAGGGTATTTAAGGGAATAAAGTCTGAAAGTGGAATGAAGGAATAAAATTAAGATGAAATAAATGAGTTCAGCAATAGTAATGATAAATAGTGCTTACATGTGTGTAACACTTTAGTTTACAAGGCATTTTTATTTTTCAAATGAGGAAAGTTAAACTGAGAAAGTTAGGTGGTGTGCTAAAGGTCCCAAAGCTAAAATAAGCAGAATAATAGAGTTTAATTGGATGTTCCAACATCAAAGGGCTTCCCTGATTAGGTCAGTTGATAAAGAATCTGCCTGCACTGCAGGAGACCCCAGTTCGATTCCTGGGTCAGGAAGATCTCCTGGAGAAAGGATAGGCTACCCACTCCAGTATTCTTGGGTTTCCCTCATGGCTCAGCTGGTAAAGAATCCACCCGCAATGCGCGAGAGACCTAGGTTCAATCCCTGGGTTGGGAAGATTCCCCTGGAGAAGGGAAAGGCTACCCACTCCAGTATCTGGCCTGGGGAATTCCATGGACTGTATAGTCTACGGGGTCACAGAGAGTCAGACGTGACTTTCACTTTCCAACAGAAGTCTACAGCTCTGGGACTTCCTTGGTGGTCCAGTGACTTCCATTGCAAGTCCTTCCATTGGAAGAATCTGTCCTCCAATGCAGGGGATGTGGGTTTGATCCCTGGTTGGAGAACTAAGATCCCACAGGCCTTGGGGCAACTAAGATCTGAAGAGGTCAAAAATAAATAAATACATATTTTTAAAAGTCTACAGCTCTGATTCTTTGAACCTGAAAGGTGAGCCTACAGGTGCTATGGACGGGGGCTAGGACACTGTCTAAGATGACTTCAGTGAGAGCAGATGTTCCCAAACCATGCATATCTTTCAACTTTATACCCTGAGAGAATGGGGACACTCCTTACTGTGCATGGAGAGGGAATCTCCATGCCCTTCATGTTATACACTTGATTGAAAAAGTGAAAGGTTGGGACTTCCCTGATGGTCCGGTGATTAAAAATCTGCCGCTAATGCAGGGATGCAGGTTCAATCCCTGGTCAGGGAACAAAGATCCCATATGCTGCAGGGTGACTAAACCTGTGTGCTCCAACTACTGGACGCACTGCAACTACTCAGCCCAAGCACCACAACGAAAGGTCCCGTGAGCTGCAACTAAGACCTGACACAGCCAAAAAAAAACCAATTAAGTAAATATTAAAGAAGAAAAAGAACACAGGGTGCCATGGACTTTGGGTAACATGCTATTATTTGCATAAAAGCACTGAAAAGGAATATATTTAAATGAAATTGTCTATGTATGTATCATCTCTTAAAAGTCACATAATAAATTACCTCCAGAAGCACTGGGAAAAGCTGGTTAAGGGATCAGGGACAGGAAAACAACTTTTCACTGAATATATTCCCTTTTGAACTTTTTGAATTTTGAACCACATAAAAGTGGTTTTTCAAAAAGGAAATCTGAATTTAAGAACACATACTAGGAGTTGGAACAAAGGCAGTGGCCAGGTGATTTGAAGTGAAACATTTCCGAGATGGAGTGTAGGAGAAGAACAGAGCAGTAAAAAGATATTACAAACTTTCTGTCAGACTCCAGAATTCTATGTGGTATTTCACAGTTGAAAGTAAATATTCCTCAAGACCATCAAATTTCTTCCGTTCTAATTCTTTGCTCAGTAAACAGCTCTCATTTTTTCACGAACCTTGATACTGAGAAAGGAACATCCCAACAATGGACATAAGTATTCAGGACATCAGAAAGGTAGATCCTTTCATGGTAAATAGGATAGTGTCCGGAGAAGGCAATGGCATCTCACTCCAGTACTCCTGCCTGGAAAATCCCATGGACGGACGAGCCTGGTGGGCTGCAATCCATGGGGTCACTAAGAGTTGGACACCACTGAGCAACTTAACTTTCACTTTTCACTTTCATGCATTGGAGAAGGAAATGGCAACCCATTCCAACTGTTCTTGCCTGGAGAATCCCAGGGACAGCGGAGCCTGGTGGGCTGCCGTCTATGGGGTCGCACAGAGTCGGAGACGACTGAAGCGACTTAGCAGCAGCAGCAGCAGCAGCAGCAGGATAGTGTCCAGTTTAAACCACTCTCTGAAGAGGCTGATTAGGAGTTATTCCAGGCATACAGACAAAATATGGAACTGCAGAGCTACAGACTAAACCTCCAAAAATGAGACCTGGCCTCAATAAGGTGGAGTTAACCATTAACATATCTGAAATTTTCAGTATGTTTGTTCTCTCTTCTACCACAACTTCAGTCAGCCCAAAATTTTACCCTAAAGGTCACAGTAAGTTAAAGGTTTTGGGTGATGAAACATCTTTCAGCCTAAAGCAAGTTGAAGCATTTGTTTTAAAGGTAGTACCAAAGTGGCCTCCATTCCCACATAAATTATTTCAATGCCTTAGAGGTAACTTGTGAGTCTTATGCTCAAGAGAGTTAAAAACAAAAACAAAAAACCCAGAACCAACAAAACTTATACTACACAAAGAGAACACATGTTTATTCTCTATTCTGCTATTCAAATTATGTATCTTATAATATCATTCTTAAATCAGTATAAGAATTTTTTTTTTAAGAATTACTGCCAGAGTTATTTTGAAACATTACAAAAATACCTGTTCATAGGTCTGCAGTTCAGGGTTACATCATCTGATTTTATGTGAATGGATTAGTAAGCAATCCCTCACCAGGTCCTACACAATCAAGCTCTCAATTTTCTAAGTAAGAGAGGACATGAGACTTACAGATAAATACCCAAGTACAAACCTCATTTTAGCCTGCGGCTTTAAAATTCCTCCTCCCACTAAATGTGTTTTTTACCAGAGCTAAGAGATAACTTAATCTACGGATTCAAGTGTCTCTTCCTTCCACGATCTGACATTTGTCCACATGACCATTACGACAACCACAGTCAGGAAAAAGGAGCGGGAAAATGAATGGGAGGAGTTCAAACAGTAGAAGGGGCTAGCTAACTCATAAACTGCGAAAACTGAGGCCACAAATATCTTGCTGACCTGAACTGAACGATGACTGACTGACACACTGTCATCTCATTTGTAATAGAATGGCCAAGTCACTGAAGCCACCAAGCCAAAATGTAAAGCTAATTTGTGAAAATAAATCATTTCAGGACCCAGGATTCTACTATCAAAAGCAGTTAATAAAGTTTACAGGCCAGCAGTTACCATCTCTCATTAAGAATGAACTGACTAATGTTTTATTACCTGATCCCCAGTAATTCTGTTGATAAAGAGCAACAGAAAATTTGGAGGTGATGAATCAACCTCTCTTCTATGTGCTATGTTTTGTTAGAATATGAGTAACTACAACAGTGGTATGGGAAGTGGGGGATAGGGGTGGTACCGATTATAAAAATGGTATCTGACTCCCCAAATGGAGCAGTGCTCACTCAGTGGGTTGCTTCACTGTGACTCAAGATCTATCAACTGAGGACACAAGGGAATTTGAGTGAAGCCAAAGAGATATACTCCCAAATTTTAAGCCAAATCTTCCCATAGAGCTAGCAGAAGATCTCATGAGAGTCAATTATAAGAAATTAACCTACCCAACATAAACTGATTCTACAATACTTTTAAAAATGAATTCTTGCCAATGCAAAAAATCAGGATCTACTTTCCTAATGGCACATGCCATTTACCCATTGGTAAAGGGCACTAAAATATACTACCAGGTGTCCAAATCAATGTCTCTCTCCCCCATCTCCTTACATAACCTTACTTCTGCAAAATAAAAGGTAATTAAGTAAAAGTATCAATTAAGCACGTAATTCCTTTCTCAATACTGATAGAGACAAATATATTTGAATCTTTGTTGTGTACTATATGCCCAACATGCTATACGACAAACAATCCAGGTGAATTCACTGCGTTATGAACAAAAGTAAATTAGCAATAACTCCCAAACCAAAAAAGGAATTCTCCCAACTCCAATTTATATTCCAAAGAATTCAGAAAGAAAATAAGGAAACAAAATATTTGTAATCTATCAATCTCAAGTGCAAATATTTCACTAATAAGCAAGCTTTGGTAGCACATCAATTTGTAACTGTACCAAATCATGAATCTTTGAGGGCACAGAAAACAAAGACTCTGCCATGATCATATTTCGTCTTTAGAAGGATGATCGCCATGGAAGTAACAAATTCGATGCAGCCCTTGTTTCCTTCTCTGCACTGATTAAGCCGATCCTGCTAGTTCCTGCCACCACACACACATCAGGCCTCCAGCACACTCCACAAGCCAGGGCTAGGCTGTCTAGAAATCCGCACTGTGTCACTGCATAAGCCAGTTCCCCCCTCCACACATCCTGGAAGAGGAAAGCCACCTAAGCACTCTGTCAGATCTCAGCAAGGCTGTAAAATGACAGAAGGAACTGCTAACCAAATAGCAGGCAGCCACGCTCACCACCTTTAAAAACCATTTAAGCAGTTTTCCTCCCCGTCATCTCACTTCCCTCTCCTCCCCACCCCCTCCCCGCCCCGCTGCAGTTCACCCCCAGCTTTGCAAGTGGAAGGCTGCGAGCTGCACTGACAGTCGGCGCAGAACTCATTCAGAGCCCTGAAATGTAGACATTCTCACCTGCACACACCATGCCACTTCCCCCAACCCCGACCATCACCGCCCCCACCCCCCACCCCAGCCTCAACCACACACACTCGCCCTCGCAACCTCTCCCCACACCAATCCCGGCGCCCCAGAACACCTAGCAGCCTCCTCAACGAGGGAAGCACGCGTTACCATTTAGACGGTCGGGGCCCCCTAAGCTCTAGAGACCTCCCGCCTCCCCACACAGGTCGCCTCCCCCGTGTCGCCCGGAGGCTGGACCCCTCGCCCGCAAGGAAGGATGCGCTACCTTTAGACTGGCAGTCCGCACAAAACTTGTTATCCTCCTCCAGCAGCAGGTTGGCCAGGACCGCCTGGTACCGATCCACGTCCTTCACCGATTTGCCCGTCATGGCCAGGGTGCCGGCGGGGGCAGAGGGCGACGCGCCCTCCTAGCCCCCAGAAACCCCTGCCTCAGTCCGGAGGTGAGGACTCCCGGTCCCCGGCCCAGGGCACCTCCTGAGAACGCGGGAGCCCTCTCCTCTTGCCCAGTCCAGCGCCCCTTCTCCAGTCAGCCGCGCCTGCCCCCCAACTCTGCAGCCCCCTCAAGGCGGCGCCCCCTGGCGGGCTTAGGGAAAGGCCCAGGTCCCAACGAGGCTGTCGGACCAGGCAGGGACCCTCGGCCCAGGCAACAGGGACGCTCAGGCCTCCTGCTTTTGCCGGGCGCAGAGACGACCCCCGGGCCTGCCTGTCAGCGGACTACGGCTCCCGCGCCTCGGTTTCCCTGGCAGCTGCCGCCTGCTCCGCCACCACCTCGGCCGCCTACTTCCGGCAGCTCTTCCTCTCCTCCTCCACCCAGCCCAGCCCGCGCATGCGCCCCGCCCCCACCGCGCCGGACTGGGCTCTTCCCTCCGCTCCGCTTCTCAAGAACCAATCCGGGCAGAAGCGAGGGGTGGGGCTTGGATGGGGCGGAGGGAGGATTGGGCACGCCCCCTGCATGTCCTTGGAAAAGAATGAATGGAACAGGCGGAGAGCGGGTGGAGGGAGTGGAGGAAAGTGAAGGGAAACAGCAAATAAACTGAGCTCTTACTACGTGCCAGGCACTGTGCTGAGCGCTTTCTATGAAAGATCCCAACATAATCCCCCAGACCTCTCTATGAGTTAAAATTTTACCATCCTTATGTAACCTTTGGGTTGTGAATGCTCCAAAGCTTATTCTTTCCTTCAACAGCCAAATAGAAGAGTCCTACCTTCTAAACCTCTTAACAGAGGTCCAAAGCTATGGTTTTCCAATAGTCATTATGGATATGAGAGTTGGACCATAAAAAAGGCTGCGAGCCGAAGAATTGATGCTTTCCAACTGCGGTGCTGGATAAGACTCTTAAGTGTCCCTTGGACAGCGAGGAGATCAAACCAGTCAATCCTGAAGGAAATCAACGCTGAATATTCATTGGAAGGACTGATGTTGAAGCTGAAACTCCAATACTTCAGTCACATGATGCGAAGATCCGACTTATTGGAAAAGATCCTGATGCTGGGTAAGATTGAGGGCAGGAGGAGAAGTGGGTGACAGAGGATGTGATGGTTGAATGACATCACCAACTCAATGGACATGAGTTCAGCAAACTGGAGATGGTGAAAGGGAAGCTTGGCGTGCTGCAGCCCATGGGGTCACAAAGGGTCAGACACAATGTAGTGACTGAATAACAACAACCTCCTAACACAAAATAAGGAAACATCAATCACAACCTTCCCCTGGTTACCTCTCCCTTGGTATGCCTGCTCCTGCTGAATTCTGGGTTTCTCTGTTCATTAGGTCTCCTCTTATGATTATTGACACCTTTGGACATTGTTTTGCCTAAACACTTTCTTGTTTAATTCCTCAGTTCTCCCAAAATAGTGTAGTTTTGTGCAGAAGACCTTTACTGAAAGTTATTTGGAGAGGTGAGGTGGAGAGGAGGGGCTATTACAGTAAAACACAAGAATAGATAACTAATTAAAATGATTATTAAACATCATTGTCTAAAACCACCCTTACGACAGAGTGGATTAAGTACAGAATTTCTCAGTGGCTGTCTTTTTCTTTAGGGACCCACCTGCCATCTGGCAGATGTTTTTGTTCACTCATTCATTCTTTCAATCACCTAATAAATTGTTACTGAGAAACTTCTAAGTATGAGGCACTGTCCTGGGGCAGGGTGAGAGGGAACAATGTGATTCAGTTAATGATTTTAAGAAGTCAATCTGGCTGCTATGGGAAGAGTGGATTTGGGAAGCTGGTAAGACCAGATGTTCAGAGTTATCTCTAGTCAAATTTTCCTCCATCTCTTTGCTTCCCTGATGGCTCAGCGGTAAAGAATCCACTTGTAATCCAGGAGACACAGTTTCAGTTCCTGGGTTGGGGAGATTCCCTGGAGAAGGAAATGGCAACCCACTCCAATATTCTTGCCCAGGAAATCCCATGGACAGAGGAGCATAGTGGGCTACAGTCCATGGGGTTGCAAGAGTCAGACACAACTTAGTGACTAAACTACCACACCATCTCATTACTTTCCCCTCAAAGCAAAACTGTCATCAGAAAAAAACTAAAATTTTATATTACTGCATTAATCAAAACAATCTGATTCTCTGTCTAAATGTCTTTCCGTCTAAAGATTTGACTTTCATAAACACATAAGTTCATTAAGGTATTTTTCCTAAACAAATTCTCAGTTCTTTCTCTAGAAGGAATTCTGCCTTCCTCTGAAGCTTATTCTCAACCTATATCCTATTTGTAATCATTTTTCTTACATTAACTTACTTAGATTTTCTTACTTTAAACTTATTTTACTAATGAGCAAACTGAGACTTAGAATAATAAACTCCTTCATCTAGGGAGTAGTAGAGCTGGGATTTTTAACCTAGATCTCTATGATCCCACAGCCTTAGTACTGTCAGAGTTTTTGCTTATCTATAATCCAGAGAAAGCCCCAACAGGATAAGTAATAATATTAACATAACAATTTTTCAAAAAAATGATGAAACAGAGTCTCAAATAGATGAAAGAAAGGCTCAGGCTTACCCAGTAGATTGTAATCACTGTGCCTTAGTTCAAATTCTCATCTTCATCCCGACACTATGCAAATAGACTTTTTGCTTTAGTCTAATTTTAGTTAATTTGATCCTTCCCTGTACTCTTTGGAGTAGTTGTTGTTTAGTCACTACTGCTGCTGCTGCTGCTAAGTTGCGTCAGTTGTGTCCAACTCTGCGAGACCCCATGACGGCAGCCCACCAGGCTCCGCCATCCCTGGGATCCTCCAGGCAAGTTTTTCTTGGGCTGCAGTCCGTAGAGTCACAATGAGTTGGACAAGTCATGTCCAACCCTTTGTGACTCTATGAGACTTGTCCAACTCTTTGTGACTCTACGGACTGCAGCCCAAGAAACGAAAATCTATCACTGCTTCTACTTTCCCCCTTCCATTTGCCATGAAGTGATGGGACCAAATGCCATGCTCTTAGTTTTTTGAATGTTGAGTTTTAAGCCAGCTTTTTCACTCTCCTCTTTTACCCTCAAGAGGCTCTTTAGTTCCTCTTCACTTTCTGCCATTAAAGTGGTATGATCTGTGTATCTGAGGTTGTTGATATTTCTCCCAGCAGACTTGATTCCAACTTGTGATTCATCCAGTCTGGCATTTCACTAATGTACTCTGCATATAAGTTAAATAAGCAGGATGACTCTATGGAGAGAGCTTTCTAAATGGCAAATCTGGTTGACTGTCTCCTGCTTAAAAACCCATTAGTGCCTCTCCATGACCTCTGGCAACACTTCTCAAAATTTCCCATCTTGAGAGAGATTGTCTAGTCTAGTAGTTAAGCACACAGATTATGGGACCAGAATGACTGGGTTTGAATCCTGAGCTTTACCACTTACTATCTATATGACTTCTACCAGGTAACTTAACCTCTCTGTGCCTCAGTTGTTTCATCTACAAAATGTGAACGATAGTGATATTAAACACCTCTTTCATAGGATTTTTGTGAAGCTTAACTGAGATAACACCTGTAATACATTTAGAATAGCTCTTGGCACACAATGAGTGATAGACAATCAATGCTCTTCACCAAATATTTTTGGCCTTCTGCCTTCTGGGCGCATGGTAGGATTTTATTTCCTGGCTCTTTTACCGTTGGGTGTGGCCGATGAGTTTGAGCAGAAAGGTTATGTGTCCCTTCATGCCTTAAGCATTTAATCGCTGCTTTGAGACTCCTCAGATTCTCTTTCCCTCTGACATGGAAACCATCAACGTTCAAGATGGCGTTTGTCTTAGTACCATAACAGAATACGATAGACTGGGAGGCTTATAAACAGAAATGTATTTCTCATAGCTCTGCAGACTGGGAAGTAAAAGATCAAGGTGCTGAAAGTTTCTATGAGAGCCCACTTCCTGGTTCACAGCAGGGGATGTAACACTGAGTCCTCATAAGGTGGAAGGGGCAATAGAGCTCTCTGCATTCTTTTTATAAGGGCACTGATGGACAGGGAGGCCTGGCGTGCTGCAATTCATGGGGTCACAAAGAGTCGGACACGACGGAGTGACTGAACTGAACTGATCTGAAGTGAATCTCATTCATGGGGTTTTCCAGGTGACGCCAGTGGTAAAGAACCTGTCTGCCAATGCTGGAGATGTAAGAGACGCTGGATTGGGAAGATCCCCTGGAGGAGGGCATGGCAACCCACTCCAGTATTCTTGCCTGGAGAATCGCATGGACAGAGGAACCTGGAGGGCTACAGTCCATAGGCCGCAAAGAGTCAGACATGGCTGAAGTGACTTTGCATCCATACACAATCTCATTCATGAGGACTCCACCCTCATGACCTGATCCCTTTTCAAAGGCTGAACTTCCTAATACAATCACATTAGGTGGCAGGATCTTAATATATGCATTTGGGGAATTATGGACTTAAATATTCAGTCCCTAACAGTGGTTGTTCTATTATCCTAAATTCCCCAGTAGCTATAAGTGAGAGCTCTCTTCCAACCCATAAAGGATACGTAGCATGGGCAATAAATTAGCCTTCTTTGTGTTAAGCCACTGAACTTTGTGTACCCTACCCCAATTGATACACCAAATATGTGCTATTGTTATTATTATTATTATTATTATTATTAGCACAGGAGGGAATTCCCTGGTTGTCCAGTGGTTAGAACTCTACTGGAGCAGGTATGGATTTGACCCCTGGTCAGGAAATTAAGATCCCAGGCAGTGCAGTAAAAAAAAAAAAAAATGCAGAGGAAAGTGAATGCATATTCTGGGGTCTCAGTATATGGCCAAAGCAAACTTCTCTTCCCAAGTACACATATTTGTATTGAAGTCTTCAATTTTTCCTTGACAGTTCTTGCAAAAATGTTCCCTCCATTCCATACTGTGAATGTCATCTTGTCATTAAACTGTTTCACATTAGCTACCACCAGAGAGAAGAGTTTCTAATCTGTCTCAGTGGCTACTGGATACAGTTTGGTTGCCTATGGATTTCAGAAAACTGGGATAAACTGAAGAGACCTGACACCATATATACTCAACTTCCAGGTGGTTTCTCTTCTTGGTCTTTTATATCAGAATATTTTGAAACCCCAACTCACATAAATGAAAGTACAAAATAGAGACTTGTGTTTAAACTGTTATATTAGAATAGTCACTGTGGTAAAATGCCCAGAATACTACCCCAAAAAAATGGTATGGTGAATATTTGGGGACTGTTGTTATTGGAAACTATCATTAGTGTATCTTCTTCCTAAGAGATCAACTCTCCTGAGTCATATTTGAAATAAAGCAGCTTCTAATCCGCTGGTCAGACACTTTACCTATTCAAGGTAATACTCAATGAAACGACTTTAGTCAAGCAAACTGAGATAACCAACCAGGACCCACTGTGTAGCACAGGGAACTCTACTCAGTACTCTGTAATAACCTATATGGTAAAAGAATCTGAAACAGGATAGAAATATGTATATGTAAAACTAAATCACTTTGCTGTACACCTGAAACAGACACAGCATTATAAATCAATTATACTCCATTATAAAATGGTGGTTTAGTCGCTAAGTCGTGTCTGACACTTGCGGCCCCATGGACTGTAGCCTGCCAGGCTCCTCTGTCCATGGGATTCTTCAGGCAAGAATACTGGAGTGGGTTGCCATTTCCTTCTCCAGGGGATCTTCCCGATCCAGGAATCAAACCCAGATCTCTGCGTTGCAGGCAGATTCTTTACCAACTGAGCTACAAGGGAAGCCTTCCATATAAAATAAAGATTGAAAATAAAGCTGGATAATTAGGTTTTCCATTTTATTACCAGCTCTTACGCTTTGTCACATGTAAATGAACTTAGTGTCCCAAATGAGGTCACAATCTAGTCAATAGCTCTCTTCAGGCAACTCTCAGTTTTTTTCTCAGTGTAGAGAACTTGTGATTCTTTAAAAGCTTCCACTGCCTTGCAAACATACGTCTGCGCTGGAGGCCGACTCTCTGAGCTCTGAGGCTGAGCGAGGTGCCCCTCTTCTGCTGCTTTAGTTCCCGTTTGTCTATTTCCACAGCCTGTGACTCTAGGAAGAGCCTCAGTTTTCTGTTGTTGATGGAATGCTCTGTGAGAAAGCCATGTCTCTGTCAACAGCACTATTTCTTGCTGTTCACAGCACTTTTGGGGATTCCAGGTGATCAGTTGTAGTCCCCTGCAAGGACAGAGAGATGGCTCCTCTCCAACTCTGTCACACGTTGTCATCTGGGCCCAAATGGCTGGTGTGTAGTCCTACAAGGTCTTGCTTAAAGGCAGCTTAGCTGGTTTGAACCTCTCCCTCTCACCTAGGAGCTCAGGCCCATTGTCCAGAAACCCAAGGAGTCTGAGGGGCACAGATGTCAATGCCGTATCAACCCACCATTTTCCTCAAGACAACTTGAGCTTCTGACCTCTACTAAACATCTCGACCTCTCTTCTCTCTCTTGGTGATGGCGGTGGTTTCGTTGCTAAGTCGAGTCCCACACTTGTGACCCCATGGACTATAGGGCTTCTCTATCCATGGGATTTCCCTGGCAAGAATACTGGAGAGGGTTGCCATTTCCTTCTCCAGGGGATATTCCTGACCCAGGGATCAAACTCGCATCTCTTGCGTCTCCTATATTGGCAGGCGGATTCTTTACTGACTGAGCCACAAGGGAAGTCTCTTCTCTTTCTCAGCTTCACAATAAAACTTCCCATGACTATCATCAACCACTACTAATCTGGGAGAGGAGGCAGAGCCCTCTGTACCAGCAATACCTGAATCCCTGCCTAATTCACCATCACAGCCTTCTTGCTATGTTGCTCACAGGTGCATAATGGTGACCAGACATCACATGTGAGCAGTTGGATTGCAGCTATGGAATGATGCAGGAGAGTGGGGACCGATATTCCTATTTCTTACATTTTCAGGGCCTAGGAGGAATTGAGCGAGTATGCCTAACCTTGCCTGGCCTACTCTGGGGACCCTGTTGTATAATAATAGAAATTTAACCCTCATCAAATAGCAGAACACTGGGGGAAAGAGAAGATCCTAAGTTTCCAAAAAGGAAAAACAAGTCACATAAAAAGAATGCAAGAATCAGAATGGCACAGAGTTCTCAAGAACAACTCTGGAGGCCTGGGGACAATGGCAATTGCCTCCAAAATCCCAAAGGAAAAAGAATTGCCAGCTCAGAATTCTATACTAGCAAAACTATTGCTCTAGAGGCGGCACCGAGTAAAGACACTTTCAGATACACTAAATTTAAAACTTTTGCTTCCTATGTGGCTGTGCTCCATTGCCTCCTCCTGCCCCCATCCACTCTCCACCCTTCACCCTGCGTTGTGCCCCAAGAGGCTGTGTGCCCAGTATCAGCTCCTCTGCACACTGACTTCTGGTTGGATTCAGCCAACTGGAGGCATGAGTGGAACATCAGAGGGCAGGAGCAAGTGGAAGCTGAATCATTCAGGGAATTCCCTGGTGGTCCAGTGGTTCAGACCCCACCCTGTCAACGCAGGGTGCATGGGTTAGATCCCTGGTCAGGGAACTAAGATCCCACATGACATTGCAACACGACCAGAAAATTGAAAAAAGAAGAAGATGATGAGTTATTTATTTCTCTGCTCCCTCCCTACTGACAGAACTACCACATTTCTAAGTGACAGCCAGAGTGCCTATGAGATAGCCCTCTCCTGTGGCTGTGGGTCTCACTATTTTCTAGGAACACCTGCTTCTCTTGCCCCTTCCAGCTTTAAGGGTAAGAGCTTCCAGTTGTTGCTAACCCCAGTGTACATCATGCCTCTTGATTTTTTCTTTTAAGCCTGCCCACATTTTGTAAAATGATTCCTTCTTTAAAATCTCTTCAATTGCCCTCTTTGTGTTGGCCATATGCTTCCTGTTGGAACCCTAATTCATCTCCCAGAATGCTTACTGATGCATACTGTGTCCAAAATGACAGAGTAAATCAAGAAAAATGAAAACACCAAGTCCAAAAAAAGAGAAAATTTAGGAGGATGAGGACAGAGGCTATTCCCAGGGTGATGGTGAAGGGAAATTCCAAGGTGACAGTGATACAACAGAATGGCTGCCCTAGATTGCAGCACTGAATGGCTAGGGCCAAAAAAAAATGAAATTCATAGATTAGCTGAAGTGTTGGAACCAAGAGGAAATTCTCTCTGTCAGAGGATAAGGGTATGAATTTATCATAAATTCATAGAAAATTAAACAAATAAAAATGGAGCAATTATTGACTCCAGAGGGGAAAAATTAGCTAGAAAAATGTAACCAGTGAATACAAGACTCAACTGTCAATAATATTTAGTCATAATATGAGAGAGATTGAGTATTAGTTGAACAAAATATTGTTATTTAACTACACTGGGAAAATGTTGGACAGGAAGTATGTGGCGTGGAATAGGGAAGAATATAAAGAAAGAAATCTAAGTGCTCATCTTCCACAGCAGGACATGAATAAACAAAGCCCAAAAAGTATATAATGGTAGTATAAGCATGTCATTTAGGGAAACTTGTAAATTCCAGAAGAAACAAGAATTGAAAATGGTTGCCTCAGAGGAGTAGGGACAGGGTGGGTAGGGGTGGAGCAGGGCATTCTCCTTCGTCATTATAAGCTTCATATAATCAGATTTTTAAATTTTTATACATGTTTTATTTTGATAAGAACATTTTTAGTTAACATAATATTTTTAAAAACCCACAGTCTTTCTACGATCAATACCCATGAACTCTGAGAGATGTTTCAAAACATTTCCTGTTGAAGCGGTTTTTACTCCATGCTAAATTAGCCTCAGATAAGCATCCGCCTGGATTTTTCTCTCCATCTGCCCTCCGCACAGAGTTCCGCTCTCTGTAAATTCAGAATGCTTTTGAATGTGAGTCACAAGAAATCCAAATAACCATGGCTTAAACAAATAGTGGTTTATTTTCTCACAGAACAAGAAATCCAGAGGCAGAGCAATTATTTACATTGATTCAGCTGCCTGACAAGGCCATCAGCACCCACACTCTATCATTCTGTATTGCCCTCATCAGGCTATTGAATTTTCACCTTCATGTTCAGTGGTTCTCAAGGGTGGTCCCCAACTCAGTAGCATCAGCATCACGTGAAAACTTACTAACAACGCAAATTCCCAGGCTCATTCCAGAGCTAGAAATAGGTCTGGGATGGGTTCCAGCAGTCTGTGTTTTAAGAAGTCCTCTGGGACTTCCCTGGTGGTCCAGGGGTTAAGAATCCGCCTGCCAATGCAAGGGACACAGGTTCAATCCCTGGTCCAGGAAGAGTCTACATGCCCCGGGGAAACTGAGCCTGTAAACCACAACTACTAGACCTGTGCTATAGCACCTGTGAGCCACGACTCCTGAAGCCCGTGGGCTCTAGAGCCTGTGCTCCACAACAAGAGGTCCCTGCAGTGAGAAGCCGGTGCACCTCAGGTAAAGATTAGCCCCCGGCCACCTCAACTAGAGAAAGCCCACGTGCAGCAACGGAGACCCAGCACAACCAAAAATTAATTAATTAATTTAAAATTAAAACAAAAGAAGCCCTCTGAGTGATTCTGGTGCACACTCAGGTTTGAGAACCACTGCTCATGTTCATCACCTCATGGTCACAAAATGGTCGTCACAGCTCCAAACATCACGTTATCTTTGAAGATGGAAAGAGGGGAAAAGAATGCTTTACATTCCTTTTATCAGGAAAGCAAAAAATTTCCCAGAACTTTCCAGCATACTTCCCCTTAAGACTCCTTAGCCAGAATCAGACTACATGACTCAACCTCTAACTACAAAGATGATGCAGCAGGCGTGTATAGCTTTCTAGGCCCTAGACTTGAAGGCAGCAGTAGAGAAGAGGGCTGGGAATGGCTGCGTACAGTAAGCAGACAGCATCTGCCACAGGGTTTATGATGGTCGGGGCCATAGCCAGCATCGTTCCTGACCGCATCATGGAAAAGCAGCAGCAGATCTTGTCACTCTTCTGCAAAAATAGCTTTGTGTGTGCGTGCTCACTCAGTCACGTCCCACTCTTTGCAGTCCCCTGGACTGTAGCCCACCAGGCTCCTCTGCCCATGGAATTTTCAAGGCAGGAATACTGGAGTGGGGTGCCATTTCCTTCTCCAGGGGATCTTCCGCATCCAGAGATGGAACCCGCATCTCTTGCATTGCCTACATTGGCAAGAGAATTGTTTACCACTAGCGCCACCTGAGAAGTCCTCAAAATAGCCTTAGAACTTGGCAAATTCTTCAGATGGGAGAATCTACGAGACATAGAAATTGAATTCTTATTAATATTATCTGCTTCTTATGGCATGGTGTTTTTTACCATAATTCATTATGCAGAAAGAACTCCTGCCCAGGGGAAAGAGGGGACAGAAAATCCTGTCCTGCCGCACGGGCTGAAAGAAACACTGTTTTACATGTTAACATGGAGATTTGACATAGTGACTGCTTTGATACCGTTGATCAAACAGCCCATCAAGATGCCCTGTTTTGGTACACATAACACACAAAAAGGAGTGCTTAACTCTATCTTAATAGAGTTAGTTTCTAGGCAATCAACAGGACAGTCGAGGCAGGAAAAAAAAAAAAAAAAGAGTATTCCTGAAAGAGCAAAGGTGGGAAAGGAGAACAGTGAATTGTTAGAAAGGGTCCAGGTGATGAGCATTAGGAGAAGCTGGAGAAAGAGCAAAGGGCCTTGTGTGCTGTGCTGAGGAGGTTGAGCTCTACACTGTTCCTGATATCATTAAAGCTTGAAGGATGTCTTAACCTGGGCCCACAGATGGACTTTCAACCTTGTCAATCCTCTGAAATTAGAACACGGACTTCATGGCTGTGCAGATGTGTTCCCTTTTCTGAGGAGTGGGCCCTAAATTTTGCTAAGATATATACAACCCAAATGAGGTTAAGAATCACTTCTTTGAGGAGTCAAAGAATTAGTCATTAGATTTGTATTTATCACCAGAATAAATTCAGACTCCAACCAGATTCTAGGTCCAGGTTAACTAGAGAAGGACAGAGCGCAGACTAGCACCAGAGTTCCATTTTCCTGTCCAGAGTCCTTTCCTGTGAAATCTCTGAAGTGGGCACTCTCCAACAGATGCCCAGAGAGATGGGTATTCCTCCAGTGTGTGAGAAACACCTGTTAGGCCCTACCGTTCCTCCTCTTTCCACAAACCTCTCAGTCCTGCCCTCTATCACCTCTTTCACATGAGGAGAAAGGAGGAGATGGAGCATCTACAATGTGAGACCCGCTGCTGTCCGTCAAGGCTGGGGCACTCCACAATGGCACATTTTGCACCAAGAAGTCACCAGAAAAATGGAACAGGAGTGAATGTTTCCAAGGCGAGTGGAATAAGTGCACAGGAACTTGTCACCTGTGACTCGTCCCTGTGATTCCCCATAAAGAGTAGGATTAACTGGGGACTTCTGTGGTGGTGCAGTGTGCTGAGACTCCATGCTCCTAATGCGTGTGGTGCGGGTTCCATCCCTGGTCAGGGAACTAAGATCCTACAATGAAGACTGGACATCCTGTGTGCACAATTAAAACCTGGTGTGGCCAAATATATATATTTAAGAATAGGGTCAGTGAGATCTCTTCCCTCCTTTGTGTCTTCAGAAGTCTTCTAACTCTGGCAGCTTACAACCACTACTTATGATGAATGAACCACCATCAATTCAGTTCAGTCGCCCAGTTGTGTCCGACTCTTTGCAATCCCATGAACTGCAGCATGCCAGGCCTCCCTGTCCATCACCAACTGCCAGAGTCTACCCAAACCCATGTCCATTGAGTCGTCAATGCCATCCAACCATCTTATCCTCTGTCATCCCCTTCTCCTCCTGCCCTCAATCTTTCCCAGCATCAGGATCTTTTCAAATGAGTCAGCTCTTCGTGTCAGTTCACTTCAGTTCAGTCACTCAGTCGTGTCCAACTCTTTGCGACCCCATGAATCACAGCACGCCAGGCCTCCCTGTCCATCACCAACTCCTGGAGTTCACTTAGACTCACGTCCATCAAGTCAGTGATGCCATCCAGCCATCTCATCCTCTGTCATCCCCTTCTCCTCCTGCCCCCAGTCCCTCCCAGCATCAGAGTCTTTTCCAATGAGTCAACTCTTCACATCAGGTGGCCAAAATATTGGAGTTTCAGCTTCAGCATCAGTCCTTCCAATGAACACTCAGGACTGATCTCCTTTAGGATGGACTGGTTGGATCTCCTTGCAGTCCAAGGGACTCTCAAGAGTCTTCTCCAACACCATAGTTCAAAAGCATCAATTCTTCAGTGCTCAGCTTTCTTTATAGTCCAACTCTCACATCCATACATGACCACAGGAAAAACCATAGCCTTGAATAGACGGACCTTTGTTGACAAAGTAATGTCTCTGCTTTTCAATATGCTGTCTAGGTTGGTCATAACTTTCCTTCCAAGGAGTAAGTATCTTTTAATTTCATGGCTGCAGTCACCATCTGCAGTGATTTTGGAGCCCAGAAAAATAGTCAGCCACTGTTTCCACTGTTTCCCCATCTATTTGCCATGAAGTGATGGGACCAGATGCCATGACCTTCATTTTCTGAATGTTGAGCTTTAAGCCAACCTTTTCACTCTCCTCTTTCACTTTCATCAAGAGGCTCTTTAGTCCTTCACTTTCTGCCATAAGAGTTCTGTCATCTGCATATCTGAGGTTATTGATATTTCTCCTGGAAATCTTGATTCCAGCTTGTGCTTCATCCAGCCCAGCATTTCTCATGATGTCCTCTGCATAGAAGTTAAATAAGCAGGGTGACAATATACAGCCTTGACGTACTCCTTTTCCTATTTGGAACCAGTCTGTTGTTCCATGTTCAGTTCTAACTGTTGCTTCCTGACCTGCATACAGATTTCTCAAGAGGCAGGTCAGGTGGTCTGATATTCCCATCTCTTTCAGAATTTTCCACAGTTTATTGTGATCCACACAGTCAAAGGCTTTGGCATAGTCAATAAAGCAGAAATAGATGTTTTTCTGGAAATCTCTTGGTTTTTCAATGATCCAGCAGATGTCGGCATTTTGATCTCTGGTTCCTCTGCCTTTTCTAAAACCAACTTGAACATCTGGAAGTTCACGGTTCATATATTACTGAAGCCTGGCTTGGAGAATTTTGAGCATTACTTTACTAGTGTGTGAGATGAGTGCAATTGTGTGGTAGTTTGAGCATTCTTTGGCATTGCCTTTCTTTGGGATTGGAAGGAAAGCTGACCTTTTCCAGTCCTGTGGCCACTGCTGAGTTTTCCAAATTTGCTGACATATTGAGTGCAGCACTTTCACAGCATCATCTTTCAGGATTTGAAATAGTTCAGCTGGAATTCCATCACCTCCACTAGCTTTGTTCGTAGTGATGCTTCCTAAGGCCCATTTGACTTCACATTCCAGAGTGTCTGACTCTAGGTGAGTGATCACACCATCGTGATTATCTGGGTTGTGACGATCTTTTTTGTATGTATGAACCAGCATAGTAGGGCAGAATATTATCAGTTATTTTTCTTAACTCAGAGAAATTACTTCATAAAAAATGTTTTAGAAGATTATACAGAAATGTTCTTCACAGAACTAAACTGTTTGACAATAGTGTTCTTTTGGTTCTTTTCAATCAATTCCTGAGTTTAAGACAGCTTTTAGGTTCTCAGCCCTTCAAGTACCACATCCTTAAAATATTCATCCAGTAAACTCAACAGACCTCCAGGTAACTCTCAGCACCCTTGAGCTGGGTGGGAATTTCCCTTGATCTAGCAAGGTGGGGCCCTATTACCCAAGTATATTACACAACTAGTGCCTAAACAGGAAGTAGCCCAGATTTGCAAACTGCCACACAAGTTCAGTTTTGCACCAGCAAAACAATCTTCCTCTTGGTTTTGTCTCTTACCAGTAAACAGATGTATCACCCTTTGTTGAACTTTGGTCCGCTCTTGAAGTACTCACTGATTCCTGGACCTCGTTTGGCCAGGCTCTTATGGTGTCATAGGCAGGGATCTCAGATTTGTGCGTTGCCTTCTGTGCCTTCTGTTGAAAACAGTGTGATGGGTCTGATCCGACTACTACATGTCCAGTGCTGATGTGCCCTGAGGTTCGGCTGGTTCTGTTTGGGTGCCCGCCGAAGGGCATGGCTGGGGGACCTCGTGACTTCTCCTCTGGCTCCTCTGGCCTGGCCTCTGGTACTGGATCCAGCTGGCAGCTATTCCCTGACTTCTTGAGACAGGAATCTCATGAACAGACACCTGCTCCCCATTACTGGTGGGGAATTTACCCACACATCCTCTGAGAAGACCTGTAGTGAGTACTGTCCACCCCACCAACCTGGACTCTCTGGAAAGGTTGGAGAAAATTCTTGCTGTCTATCTGACTCACCAACCCTCTGCTGTTTCCAACAAGTGCCTATGAGCTTCCTTACTGGAAAAGGTGCTCCTGTGAGTGAACTTAGAAGGGATGGAAAATGGGTGTTCGAATTGCAGAGAAAATAACTCTGTACGTGTTGTCATGAGGATGAGAAATAATGAAGAGCTTTCCACTTATTCTCTGCGTGACTGCAGGCAACCTACTTAACTTCTACCTGCCTTGGCATCCTCATCTGTAACATGGGATTAAAGGATGATTCTGGGACTTTCCAAATTAGAGATACCAAGGGAACATTTCATGCAAAGATGGGCTCAATAAAGGACAGAAATGGTATGGACCTAACAGAAGCAGAAGATATTAAGAAGAGGTGGCAAGAATATACTGAAGAACTGTACGAAAAAGATCTTCATGACCCCAGTCCTGAATATTCACTGGAGGGACTGATGCCAAAGCTGAAGCTCCAATACTTTGGCTACCTGATGCCAAGGGCAAACTCATTGGAAAACACTCTGATGCTGGGAAAGACGAAAGCAGGAGGAGAAGGGGATGACAGAGGATGAGATGGTTGGATGGCATCAGTGGGACATGAGTTTGAGCAAACTCCAGGATACTGTGAAGGAGAGGGGAGCCTGGCGTGCTGCCATCCATGGGGTTGCAAAGAGTTGGACATGTCTGAGTGACTGAACAATACAATATTCCATTGTATATATGTACCACACCTACTTTATCCATTCATCTGTTAGCGGACATTTAGGTTGCTTCCATGTCTTGGTTATTGTAAACAGTGCTGCTATGAACATTGAGGTGTTTGTATCTTTTTGAATTAGAGTTTATGAGAGCTGATTGCTAAGCCTAGTGTTGCCATTTATGGTACAATTTTGATTAACTCATTGGAACTCTGGAGGAATTGAAACTATTAGGTCTGTAAAATCCTGGGTACAATTCTGATTAAAACATTCATATTCATAAACATAGAGTGAAAATGTCAACTTCATCAAAACTGTGTCAGTGAAATGTCTGGCACAACCTCCCTACTAATAAAAAGAAAAGCAATTACTTGGCTAGTGCATGTTTTTCTTATCACAGGAGCAAACACATGAAAGATAGATAAGGTCTGGTGTTGGTGAGGGTGTAGAAAAATGTCCAGGCTCACAAACCACGGTGGGAGCATAAAAGGGGCGCCAAACTTTTGGAAAGTGCTTTGATACCTTTTTGGGAGTGATATTTAAATGCACATGCTTCTGAACAAGGGAGTCCTCCTCTGGTGATGTATCCTACAGAAATGATAGCAAAAACACCTTAAGAAGCACAGTCAGTGGTATCCACTGCAGTGTTCTTTGGTAATCCTAACACATCCAAGCAGCCCAGTCTTAACATGGAGTCACATTCAAAGATGCTCAGCAATCATGGGTGGACCTAGAGATCGTCATATGTACGAAGTCAGACAAAGACAAATATTATATGGTGTCACTTATAGGCAGAATCTAAATATGATGCAAATGAATCTATATACAAAACAGAAACAGACTCACAGACATAGAAAACAAATTTATGATTACTAAAAGGAAAGGGGAATTGGGGAGAAATTAGGACTATGGGATTAACAGATGCACACTACTAAATGTAAAATAGATAAACAACAAGGATTTACTGTATAGCACAAGGACTATATCCAATATCTTGTAACAAACTCTAATGGAAAAGAGTCTAGGAGAAAGAATACAGATATATACCTATGAATACTTGTGTATAACTGAATCACTTTGCTGTGCACCGGAAGCTAACACAATATTGTAAATCAACTATATTTCAGAAAAAATGTTCAGCCATCAGAATCAAGTGCCAGTTCATGAAAAGATGTTCAACATCACTAATTATTAGAGAAATGCAAATCAAAACTACAATGAGATATCATCCACTGTACCAGCCAGAATGGCTATTATCAAAAAATCCACGAACAATAAATGCTGGAGAGGGCGTGGAGAGAAGGGAACCCTCCTACCCTGTTGGTGGGAATGTAGATTGGTGCAGCCACTACGGAGAACAGTATGGAAGTTCCTAAAAAAACTAAAAATAGAACTACCATATGACCCTGCAATCCCACTCCTGGACATATATCCAGAGAAAAACACAATCTGAAAAGATACATGCACCTCAATGTTCGTTGCAACACTGTTTACAACAGCCAAGATATGGAAGTAACCTAACCTAAATGTCCATCAACAGAAGAATGGATAAGAAGATTTGGTACTTAGATACAATGGAACATTACTCAGCTGCTAAAAAAAAAATTGTAATAATGCCATCTGCAGCAACATGGATGGACCTGGAGATTGTCATACTGAGTAAAGTCAATCATACAGAGAAGGAGGAATAGCATACGACATTTCTTATATGTGCAATCTGAAAAGAAATGATACAAATGAACTTACTTATAAAACAGAAACAGGCTCACAGACTTAGAAAATAAACTTATGGTTGCCAGGGAGAAGAATGGGTGTAAGGGGTAATTAGGAGTTTGGGATGAACATGTACACACTGCTATATTTAAAATGGATAACTGACAAGGTCCTACTCGATAGCACATGGAACTCTGCTCAGTGTTATGCAGCAGCCTGAAAGGGAGGGGAGATTGGGAGACAATGGAGACACGCATATGTACACCATGTACTTGGCTGTACACCAGAAACTCTCCCAACATTGTTAATCGACTATACCCCAATACAAAATAAAAAGGTTATTTTAATTTAAAAAATAAAATAAAATAATCAAATGCCAGCAGAAAGACATTTCAATGCTTTATTTCCCAAAGGGCGTTGAAGGGAAGCCACAGCCACACTTCATCCCCTATTCTCCAGGCCTCTCCCTGGCCAAATCTCCAAAGGCTCGAGGCTTCAACCTTTTCCTCTGGCCTCTTCCACTTCCTCTCTCTACCTGTACCTGGTTTGGAATAAAAGAACCTGGGAAAGGACAGGAATTTGTGTAGAAGGCAAGATAGAAGCAGGATAAGAGGAGAAGCTGAGCAAAAACAGATTTGAATTTGACTGGGGACAGATTGTTCCTAAGGTTCAGATTGGAGAACATTGGTAACTGCAAAAAACAATGATTGGAAGCCACAACAAAGTCCTTCATTTGTGGGATATGGTTTTAACACTATGTGATTGTATACAATAGATGCAGGCATTAAAAACAGAGTATGTACTGATCAATGAAATCCATGATATGTTGAAGAAAAGCAGATTACGTGTGTGGTGTGTGTGTGTGTGTGTGTGTGTGTGTGTGTGTGTGTGGGTAGAGAGAGAGAGCTTGAGAAAGAAAGCATTTTTAAGAGGTGGGAATCTGGATGTTACTTATTATTTTGTTTTTTACACACAAAAAAATTAAAACAAATAAATGTGAACCTTTAGAGTTGAGAAGTCTCCTTTCCATCAGCAGAAAGGAAACTCCTTGAATATCCCAGGGTGTGATAGTTGGGGCTGGAAGCGTTGCCTTCTGAGCTGGGAATCAGCAGCACAATCATTAAAGCGGCAACAGTCTGGCCACCCAACACTCCTGCTTCTGCCTCTGTCATTCAAAGCTCGCATCACTCCCACAAGCATGATGACTGCCTTGGACAGCTCTGCCAAAATCCTCCAGCATACCCTGCAGTGAGAGTTCACAGAACAGAATGTGTGAGCTGGAAGGAATCGTGTCCATTACTTCTCAAAGCAAACTCAGGAAGAGCCTACTTCATCGTGGACCCTGGCGGGACCACACACAGAGACACGGCAGCCGGGCAGGCACAGCCCCTGGCCTCACAGACTTAACAGTCTAGTGGGAGAGACTGAAAGGTCCGCGGGTACTCCAATGCCATAAAACACACTCTGCCTTGGGAAAAGTGCTGGAGGGCGTTGCAGGGGGCCAACTAGCCCAGGGAAGGTCCAGAAGAGGACACTGCTCGACTGGACCTGATGCTGAAGGCGATGAACAGTGACCTTGGTCACGGCACTGTGCAGCTGCAGCAGTTCAGTGAAGCTGTAGAGTCGGGTGCTTGAGGCTGGACAGAGGGCAAGGTGAGAGTGTCCAGGGACGAACAGATCGCAAAAGCTGCTTTGTAACAGCTGCAGTAGGGATCTGATCGGTAACCCGAAGTCCGTGCTCAGTCACTCAGTCGTGTCTGACTCCTTGTGACCCTAAGGACCATAGCCTGCCAGGCTCCTCTGTGCATGGGATTCTCCAGCCAAGAATACTGGAGTGGGTTGCCACTGCTTCCTTCAGAGGATCTTCCTGATCCACGGATCGAACCCACGTCTCCTGCCTTGCAGGCAGGTTCTTTACCGCTAGCACCACTTGGGAAGTCCATCCCAAAGTCTACAGGGAGCCACTTAAGAGGTTTTTTCCATTGTTGGTTTTGGGTTTTTTAATTGAGGTATAATGTATTAGTTTCAGGTGTACAGCATATTTTTATATTTATATATATTATGGAATGATCACCGAAATAACTCTTAGCATCCATCACCATACATAGTTTCAATTTTGTGTGTGTGTGATAAACAACATGTAAGATTTAATCTCTTAGCAACTTTCACTTACGTAATACATTATTATTAACTATCGCCATCATGCTGGACACCACATTTCCAAGGATTACTTATTTTACAACTGGAAGTTTATACCTTTTGACCACCTTCGCCTATTTCACCCACCCCACCATCACCAGTCCCTGCCTCTGGCCTCCACCAATCTGTTCTCTGTATCCATGAAGTTTTTTGTTTTTCTTTTTTTGGTTCCGCATATAAGTGAGATCATATGGTTGTTTTCTTTCTCAGTCTGGCTTCTTTCACTCAGCATCATGCCCCCAAGGCAAAACTCATTTTAAGAATTTTAAGCAGGAGACTAACATGATTGAATTTGTCTGGGGAAGGCCATGCTGGCTAAAATTTGCATGGGTCTGGTGGTAAACAGAATAATGACCTCCCAAAGATGTTCACATCCTAATCTCTGGAATTTATGAATATGTTACATTATGTGACCAAAGGGGTTTTGCAGGCATGGGTAAATTAATGCTCCTGAGAGGAGGAGATTATCCTAGATTAAGCAGGTGAGTTCATCTTAATCACAAACATTCTTAAACGTGAACGTGTGGGGTGAGGCGCAGAAGAGAGGGGCAGAGGAGCTTCTGCCATGGAAGAATGGTGAGAAAGATGTACCACCACTGGCTGTGAGGAATGGAAGGGAGAGATGTGAGCCAAGGAATGTGGGAAGCCCTTAGGAGGTAGGAAAAAGAGACTTCTCTGGCAGTCCAGGGGTTAAGATTCTGTGCTCCCAATGCAGGGAGCACAGGTTTGATCCCTGGTCAGGGAACTAGGATCTCACATGCCACATGGTGTGGCCAAAATTTAAAAAAAGAGAGAGGAAAAAAAAAAAAGTAGACAAGGAAAGGAAATAGACTCTCCACTAGAGTCTCCAGAAAGGAAAGCAGCTGTGCTCACCTCTTGATCTTAGCCCAGTGCTGGACTTCTGACCCACAGAATTTTGACATAACAAACTTCTGTTGTTCTAGGTCACTCAGTTTGCGGTAATTTTTTACAACAGCAATAAGAACTAATAGCATCTGCTGTAGCAGATATCTAAACAAGTGGAAGTAACTTTGGAGTTGGACAGTGGGAAGAGGCAGGAAAAACTCTTGAGGGATATGAAACAAGAAACCCCGGATCACCTTGGACAGACTTTAGGAGAAATATGGGTGAACTGCCGGCGAGGACTCAGAAAAAAGCACGGCCAAGAAAACCTAAAGCGCATGAATATACTTGTAGCGATGTGGGAGCTAGAGGCGCTGCCTGTGAGCGGCCCGCTCAGAGGAGATGAGGGACACGTCATTGGAAACTGGAGGAAAGGGTGATGCTCAGGAGCTCCCTGCGCCCCGCCCAAATTAGAATTGCGTGCCCTGCAGAACGCAGATATTTCGCTGAGGAGATTTCTAAGCAAAGAGTGGAAGGGTGTGGCCTGGTTTCTTGTTACTTTTGGTAAAATGAGAGGGGAAACAGATAGACTGAGGGAAGAACTGATCAACAAATAAGAACCAGGACTTGATTTGGGGAGTTCTCAGCCTATCTAAATTGCATATGATATTAACATGAAAAGATTCACTGCCAGGAAAGCTCCTGGAGGGGAAAAGCTGAGGATGTTTTCGACAATCTTTTATTAATTTCTCTGAAAGATCAAAAGACTGGAGTAGTCAGTCACACAAGGTTTTTTGGAGAGATGAAGTATGTAACCCACAGATTCCCCTCAGGTATCTCAACAGAAGCCAAAAATAGAAATGAAACTATCTAGGTAATATCTATGGATCTTCTTGTCTAATGGAGTGCATTCTTGGGACGTACATGGGAGACCTACAAAGTTCTTGAGAATTTTACACCAGGAGACACAGTGGAACTTGGGCTGAACGGGACAGAGAGAATGAAATAAAAGACTACACAACTCGCAAAATTCTATAGACAAGAAACAGGCTGATAAAACTAGCCTTGAGGGACTTCCCTGGTGGTGCACTGGATATCTATCTCCCAGTACAAGGCACCTGGGTTCAACGTCCGGTCTGGGAAGATTTCACATGCTGTGGAGCAACTAAGGCCATGTGCCACAACTACTGAACCTTGCTGCTGCAAGTACTGAAGCCCGTGCACCTCGGGGCTGTGCTGCACAGAGACACAACCGCAACTGGAAGCCCATGCTCCCCAAAGACGAGTAGTCTCTGCTCACTGCAACTAGAGAAAGCCTACACACAGCAACCAAACATAATAAACAAGTAAATATCCAGTACAGTTCAGTTGCTCAGTCGTGTCCGACTCTGAGACCCCATGGGCTGCAGCACGCCAGGCTTCCCTGTCCGTCACCAACTCCCGGAGCTTACTCAAACTCATGTCCATTGAGTTGGTGATGCCATCCAGCCATCTCATTCTCTGTTGTCCCCTTCTCCTCCCACCTTCAGTCTTTCCCAGAATCAGGATTTTTTGAATGAGTCAGCACTTTGCATCAGGTGGCCAAAGTATTGGAGTTTCAGCTTCAGCATCAGTCCTTCCAAAGAACACCCAGGACTGATTTCCTTTAGGATGGACTGATTGGATCTCCTTGCAGTCCAAGGGACTCTCAAGAGTCTTCTCCAACACCACAGTTCAAAAGCATCAATTCTTCAGTGCTCAGTCTTCACGGTCCAACTCTCACATCCATACATGACCAATGGAAAAACCATAGCTTTGACTAGATGGATCTATGTCGGCAAAATAATGTCTCTGCTTTTTGATATGCTGTCTAGGTTGGTCATAACTTTTCTTCCAAGGAACAAGCGTCTTTTAATTTCATGGCTGCAGTGACCATCTGCAGTGATTTTGAAGCCAAAAAAAAAAAAAAACTCACTGTTTCCATTGTTTCCCCATCTATTTGCTGTGAAGTGATGGGACTGGATGCCATGATCTTAGTTTTCTGAATGTTGAGTTTTAAGCCAACTTTTTCACTCTCCTCTTTCACTTTCATCAAGACACTCTTTAGTTCTTCTTCACTTTCTGCCGTAAGGGTGGTGTCACCTGCATATCTGAGGTTATTGATATTTCTCCCAGCAATCTTTATTTCAGCTTGTGCTTCATCCAACCCAGCATTTTGCATGATGTACTCTTCATATAAGTTAAATAAGCAGGGTGACAATATACAGCCTTGTCGTACTCCTTTCTTGACAAAACATGGTCCACTGGAGAAGGAAACAGCAAACCACTTCAGCATTCTTGCCTTGAGAACCCCATGAACAGAACGAAAAGACAAAAATAAATATTAAAATGTATATATGTATAATAAATCTTTTTTAAAAACCTAGCCTGAAAAGTGAAAGTGAATTCGTGTCTGACTCTTTGCAACCCCATGGACTGTAGCCTACCAGGCTCCTCTGTCCATGGGATTTTCAAGAGAAGAGTACTGAAGTGGGTTGCCATTTCCTTCTCCAGGGTATCTTCCTGACCCAGATATCAAACCTGGGTCTCCTGAGTTGTAGGCAAATGCTTTTATTATCTGAGTCACCAGGGAAGTCTGAAACAGGTGCTATCTTTAAAGAAAAAGCAAAAATGACTCAGAAGGCAAAGCTGTAGGCCCAGAGGGCTGAACCTTGAGTTTCAGAGTATTATTCCTAAGCCTTGAAATCTAACGGAGTTTGTCCAACTTAATTTTGAAATTGCTTGGGACTGGCGATTCCTTTATCTTTTCTTTTTCTCTCTTTTTGCATGCAAATGTCTATAACTGTGCCTTATGCCAGCACCACCATTCTATTTTGGGAGCAGAAAACTTGTTTTCTAGTTTCACAAGTCCACAGATGGAGAGAAACTTCGCCTCAGGATAGATTATACTGAGTGTCATCCAATTTCTAACACAGATAATTTCAATGATGAGATTTGGGACTTTTGAGCTTGATTTGGATGAGATTTTTGGACTTTGAGTTGATAATGTGAAAGGCTGAGACTTTGAAGGAACATTTGAATAGGTGAATGTATTTTTCATGTAGGACAGACACGAATGTTTCGTGAGCAGAGAGAAGACTATGGTAGGTAGAATAATAGCTCTCCAAAGATGTCCATTGGAAGGACTGATGTTGAAGCTGAAACTCCAATACTTTGGCCACCTGATGCGAAGAGCTGACTCATTGGAAAAGACCCTGATGCTGGGAAAGATTGAGGGCAGGAGAAGAAGGGGACGACAGAGGGTGGAATGGTTGGATGGCATCAACGACTCAATGGACATGGGTTTGGGTAGACTCCAGGAGTTGGTGAGGGACAGGGAGGCCTGGCATGCTGCGTTTCATGGGGTCGCAAAGAGTCGGACATGACTGAGCGATAGAACTGAACTGAAAGATGTCCACATCCTAATCCCCAGAGTCTGTGAATCTGTTAAACTACATGGCAAGAGAGTCTTTGTAGATATCATGAAGTTAAGGATCTTGAGATAGAGAGATTACCCTAGATTACACCAATGGGTCCAATGCAATCACAAGAAAAAGTGATTTTTTAAAGAAAAAAAAGTAGAAGAAGAAACCAGAAGAGAGGAATCTATGAAAGAATGCTGAGAGAGAGGTAATTCTTCTGGCTTTGAAGATGGAGGAAAGGGGTTATGAACCAAAGAATAGGGGAAGCCACAAGAAGGTGGGAAAGGCTAGGAAATGGACTCTGCCCTGGAGCTTCCAGAAGAGAACACAAGAAACAAACAAGGGAACAAACCTAGGCAAAGAGTCCAATTCAGACAAATTCAAACAAAAAACTTAAATTCAAGCAAAAGAGAATGGAGTCCAGGGTTGCAGTGGGGATGGACTGATAAACATATAGTCCATGGGGTCGCAAAGAGTCGGACACAACTAAGCGACTTTCACTTCACTTCATAGCTCAGGGAAATCTAGCACTGTAGTTTATCAATGTCATACCAGACTGAGAAGGACTCAGATGGGAAAAATTAGGGAGAGATATGGAACCAGTACCAGGATTTGGCAGGTCACAGGAGTTTGGAAGAGATTCGTTGAAGCTTGAGAAAGAAGTATGACAGTTGGCATTTTCTATCCAGGTATATATGAGGACTGCCAGAGTTCAGGGGAGTAAACCTGCTTAAGACGGGGGCTCAGCTTAGAATACACAGCTGATTCCAGGAAGGGCTTCCAGCTCCCCCAACTTTGCTATAGCCAAGACCTGTCCCTCCCACCCCAACCCCACTCCGGCAGGGAAGAGGGATCATGTCATCTACCTGGTGTTCTGAACATTCATCCTGTTCCCTGCCTTTGCTTACACAGTTCCTTCTACCTAAAATGACTATCCAAAGCTTGCTGGGCACTATGCTAAGCACTTCATGGCCATCAAGAGGCATGAGTGTTCCCTCCAATTACAAATGAGGAAACAGGCTCAAAGAGGTGACATGACTTGCCCAAGGTCACACAGTTTGTGGTAGAATCACGACCCAAATCTAGCTGAATACAAATTCTAACTCGCAGTTCCCCAAAAGTCGTGGTCTTTTCGCTCACTGAGTTCCCACCGTGTTTTATCTTCTCTCTCCTTTCCATCTCCCTAGGATTCTTCTGCCTGAGAAAAGGGCTTTCCATGCACCTTGCTTTCAGCATGGTGTGATGCGGCCGATAACCACTAGGTGGCGGCAGAGTACCAGAAGCCTGATTCCGGCTGGCCAGGAGCGCTGAAGAATTGGGCAGCAAGGAGATCAAACCAGTCAACCCTAAAGGAAATCAATCCTGAATGTTCATTGGAAGGACTGATGCTGAAGCTGAAGCTCCAATACTTTGGCCACCTGATGCTAAGAGCTGACTCATTGGAAAAGACCCTGATGCTGGGAAAGATTGAAGGCAGGAGGAGAAGGGGACGACAGAGGATGAGATGGTTGGATGGCATCACCAACTCCATGGACATGAGTTTGAGCAAGCTTTCAAGATGGTGAAACACAGGGAAGCCTGGCCTGCTGCAGTCCATGGGGTCACAGAGAGTCAGACAAGACTGAGCGACTGAACAACAGCAAAGGAGTTGGGCTCTCCCGGGGAGGGAGGAATGGGTGGGGAAGGGAGCCTGCCTTTTCTTCCTGACCTCCTTCCCATAAAAATGCAGAGAAAGGATCAGGAGATGGGAAGTTTAGAGATAAGAGGTCTGAGGATTGTAAACTTGAGTGCTCCAGGCCTTAATTCAACAAGAAGACTTAAGAATTTGCCTCCAAGGAGAGCTGTGCTCACGCTCAGTCGCTCAGTCATGTCCAACTCTGGGACCCCACTGGAGTGGGTTGCCATGCCTGTCTCCCGGGGATCTTCCCAACCCAGGAATTGAACCCACGTCTCTTGCGTCTCCCGCACTGGCAGGCGGGTTCTTCACCACCAGCGCCACAAGGACTAGGAGCCGCAGCCAATGGCAGGCTTGCGGCCGGGACGGATTTCATTCCACACCTCGCTCTGTCATCCACTTTTGTGCGGAGCTCAAATTGTGCAGCCATACACTGTGATCTCAGTGGAAAAGAGAGAAAATGCACATTCTTGGTACCCACCATAAGGCAGAAACTGTGCAAACCCGGCTGAGCATTTTTGGGCAGATCATTTCTCCAAGCCTCAGTCTTCTTTTCATGAAATGGGAGTAATCAAGGGACCTATCTCACTGATAGGTTCTGATTAAGTTCTGATTAACTTCTGGAGACTTAACCAAATGCACATAGCACACAAGTGCAATGTCTGTCTTACAGCGAGTGCTTTGTATATTCTTATAAATACATAATTATATTATTACAATACAATTATATACATGATGAATGCTGTTCTTGGTAGTCATTTCTAGCTACCATTTTTATGATTTTTGTCATTTAATTAATTCCTCACGCTTCAGGCCTGACACATAGTAAGTAGGTCCTTGGGAAATATTAGGGAAATGAACATTTTTTAAAACAACGTTCATGTTCTCTGGGCTAATCCAGGTTGTAGAGGCTTAGTTTCTGGGGGTGGAGTCTTTAAGGACCAGCTAAAAATAAGCACAACCTCTGTAGTGTACAGAACAGTATCTGTGTGCAGAGACAACATTTTGTTTCTCCTCCAAGTTTCCCTCACACAGTAGGCTTCCTTTATTTCTGAACTCCCTGCCCCAGGGGTGAGCTCTGTGAAGTGTCTACCTTGTTCAAAGTTATACGTACACAGTATAAAGCCCATGTTCACTAAATAGTTGTTAAATTCCTAAACTGGGCTGAGTTCCAGTTCTGGTAACAGTGGATGTCAAAATATTTAACATAAAAACTGAACTATGGAACAGGAAAGTGACCAGAAGCAGGCATAAACTGAAGGAAGAGTTTAGCATTTAAAATAAGGGAGGGACTTCCCTGGTGGTACAGTGGATAAGAGTCTGCCTGCCAATGCAGGGGACATGGGTTCGAGCCCTGGTTCGGGAAGATCCTACTTGCTGAGGAGTAACAGCCTGCAAGTCGCAACTACTGAGCCCACATGTTGCAACTACTGAAGCTCGCGCACCTAGAGCCTGCGCTTCACAGGAGAAACCACTGCAATGAGAAGCCCATGCACTGCAACTACAGAGTACTCCCTGCTCTTGGCAACTGGAGAAAGCCCACGAGCAAAGCAGTGAAGACCCAACACAACCAAAACTAAAATAAATAAATGAATTTAAAAATAAAGGAGTTACACTGAACCTGGATTTTTGTGCTGAAGGTATTCCCCAATCTTCACAGCACAGGGAAGCTAAAAATCAGGCAGAAATCCAGAACCCTATTGTTTGATAAATCAGAGGACAAGGTTCAGGATGATCACAGTGTCTAAAATTGAGGAGGAACCTCCAAAAACGAAAGAGCCAAAAGGAGAGATGGCCAAAACTCTGTGCATAAACTGCCCTCTAATCCTTTGTTGCTGTTCAGTCTGTCAGTCTTGTCTGACTCTTTCCAGCCCCATGGACTGCAGCACACCAGGTCTCCATGTCCTTCACCGTCTCCCAAAGCTCGCTCAAACTCATGTCCATTAAGTTGATGAGGCCATCCAACCATCTCATCCTCTGTCATCCCCTTCTCCTCCTGCCTTCAATTTTTCCCAGTATCAGGGCCTTTTCCAATGAGTCAGCTCTTTGCATCAGGTGGCCAAAGTATTGGAGCTTCAGCTTCAGCATCAGTCCCTCCAATGAATATTCAGGGTTGATTTCCTTTGGATTGACTGGTTTGATCTCCTTGCAGTCCAAGGGACTCTCAAGAGTCTTCTCCAATACCACAGTTCAAAAGCATCAGTTCTTTGGTGCTCAGCGTTAAGATCAAACTCTCATATCCGTACATGACTACTAGAAAAACCATAGCTTTGACTGTACAGACTGTTGTCAGCAAAGTGATGTCTCTGCTTTTTAATATGCTGTGTAGGTTTGTCATAGCTTTTCTTCCAAGGAGCAAGCATCTTTTAATTTCATGACTGCAGTCACCGTCTGCAGTGATTTTGGAGCCCAAGAAAATAAAAGTGTCGCTGTTTTCATTGTTTCCCCATCTGTTTTCCATGAAGTGATTGGAACCAGATGCCATGATCTTAGCCTTTTGAATGTTGAGTTCTAATCTTGAATAACACATGCATGAACAAGACTCCAAGTACCCCAGGGGAAATCAATAATGAAGGATGAGAGAACTGAGCAAAGATTTTAGCTACTGCCCACTGTAAGAATGACCGTTGAGAGTTAATCTTAGTAAATACCCAGGACATTCTATTAACATCTGAACTATTGGAAAATAGATGTGTATAACTGGAGTATGTGTATAATTGGAGTTTCAGAAAGATTAGAGAGAGATTATGAGGAATAGCAAAATTTTGAAGAAATATTGCTGACAATCTTCTAAACTTAATTTTTTTTTAATGCAACAATCTATAAACTGTGGAAAATTCTGAAAGAGATAGGAATACCAGACCACCTGAACTGCCTCTTGAGAAACCTGTATGCAGGTCAGGAAGCAACAGTTAGAACTGAACATGGAACAACAGACTGGTTCCAAATAGAAAAAGGAGTACGTCAAGGCTGTATATTGTCACCCTGCTTATTTAACTTCTATGCAGAGTACATCATGAGAAATGCTGGGCTGGAAGAAGCACAAGCTGGAATCAAGATTGCCGGGAGAAATATCAATAACCTCAGATATGCAGATGACACCACCCTTATGACAGAAAGTGAAGAAGAACTAAAGAGCCTCTTGATGAAAGTGAAAGAGGAGAGTGAAAAGGTTGGCTTAAAGCTCAACATTCAGAAAACTAAGATCATGGCATCTGGTCCCATCACTTCAAGGCAAATACATGGGGAAACAGTGGAAACAGTGGCTGACTTTATTTATTTATTGGCTCCAAAATCACTGCAGATGGTGACTGCAGCCATGAAATAAAAGATGCTTACTCCTTGGAAGGAAAGTTTATGACCAACCTAGATAGCATATTAAAAAGCAGAGACATTATTTTGTCAACAAAGGTGCATCTAGTCAAGGCTATGGTTTTTCCAGTAGTCATGTATGGATGTGAGAGTTGTACCATAAAGAAAGCTGAGCGCCAAAGAATTGATGCTTTTGAAATGTGGTGTTGGAGAAGACTCTTGAGAGTCCCTTGGACTGCAAGGAGATCCAACCAGTCCATCCTAAAGGAGATCAGTCCTGGGTGTTCATTGGTAGGACTGATGTTGAAGCTGAAACTCCAATACTTTGGCCACCTGATGTGAAGGGCTGACTCATTTGAAAAGACCCTGATGCTGGGAAAAATTGAGGGCGGGAGGAGAAGGTGATGACAGAGGATGAGATGGCTGGATGGCATCACCGACTCAATGGACATGAGTTTGGGTAAACTCCGGGAGTTGGCGATGGACAGGGAGACCTGGTGTGCTGCGGTTCATGGGGTCGCAAAGAATCGAACACGACTGAGCGACTGAACTGAACTGACCTGATATCCAAAAAATGTTTAGGATAATTATATTATAAATTAGGGAGGCTAAAAGGACATAAAGGAAGATAAGTTTTATACATTTCTCTGAAACTGATAAAATATGATGTTATTTATCTATAACGTAATATCTCTATAGTTTTGCTTTCAGACCAATGGTAGCTTCCTAAAGTGAACTGAAAAGTGTTCTTCCTATTTTCTGGAACAGATTGTTGAGTTCTTCTGGATTCTTGCTGATGTTCTAGCTGTTGTATCAGTTGTTGAGAGAAGGATGTGCAAGTCTTCAACTCAAATTGTGATTTGTCTGTTTCTGTTTCTCAGTTCTATCAGCTTTTTAAATAACAGTTTTGTTAAGATAGAATTCGCATTCACACAGCTCATCTACTGAAAGCATATAATTTAACGATATCTAGTATTTTCACAAAGTCGTACAATCATCACCACAGTCAATTTTAGAATATTTTCATCATCCCAGAAAAAGAAACCTGTACCTGTAAGAGTCACAACCCATTTCTCTTCAGCCACTTCCTTCTCTCAGCTCTAGCCAATCAGTGATCTTCTTTCCACCTTTACAGATTCACCTATTAGGAACATTTTGTATAAATAAAATAATAGAATATGAGGTCCTTTGTGACTGGCTTCCTTTACTTAGGATGTCTTCAAGGTTCATTCATGTTATAGCATGTATCAGTACTTCCTTTCTTTTTATTGCCAGTTAATATTACATTATATGTACATGAAATTGTATGTATATATTTTATCATATTTTATTTATTCATTCATTAGTTGATGGACATTGGGGTTGTTTCCACTTTTTGACCATTGTGAGTAATGCTATAATAGACATTTATGAACAAGGAACTGCCAGGCTCTTTCCAAATTGGCAGCACCATTTTACATTCCTCTTAGCAGTGTAAGAGGGTTCCAATTTCTCCTCATCCTTGCTAACATTTTCATTATCTGATTTTATATTATAGCCACACCAGTGAGTGTGAAGTAGTACCCCAGTACGAGTGGTTTTGATTTGCATTTCCCTAATGAAATTAAAAGATGCTTACTCCTTGGAAGGAAAGTTATGACCAACCTAGATAGCATTTTCAAAAGCAGAGACATTACTTTGCCAACAAAGGTCCGTCTAGTCAAGGCTATGGTTTTTCCAGTAGTCATGTATGGATGTGAGAGTTGGACTGTGAAGAAGGCTGAGTGCCGAAGAATTGATGCTTTTGAACTGTGGTGTTGGAGAAGACTCTTGAGAGTCCCTTGGACTGCAAGGAGATCCAACCAGTCCATTCTAGAGGAGATCAGTCCTGGGTGTTCTTTGGAAGGAATGATGCTAAAGCTGAAACTCCAGTAATTTGGCCACCTCATGTGAAGAGTTGACTCATTGGAAAAGACTCTGATGCTTGGAGGGATTGGGGGCAGGAGAAGGGGACGACAGAGGATGAGATGGCTGGATGGCATCACCAACTCAATGGATGTGAGTTTGAGTCAACTCCGGGAGTTGGTGATGGACAGGGAGGCCTGGCGTGCTGTGATTCATGGGGTCGCAAAGAGTCAGACAGGACTGAGCGACTGAACTGAACTGAACTGAACTGAATGACTAATGATGTTGTGTCCAGGCTCTGTGCATCCACTGGGAGAGATGAGGGTGAAAGGGTGTGATGTCAACGTTTCCTTCTGGTCTACTATCTGGCTTCTTGGGCCCCCGTTTTTAGGTTATTCTTGCAGAGGTAATGACTATGGCAGGTGGAAAGACAAGAGCAGACATTTGAGTTTCTTTTTTTGGCATTTTGAAATGATCTTAAGCTTCTTTAATAATGTGGTGAATCACATTAATAGGTTTTCTAATTTTAAACCCGGTATAAAACCAACTTGGTCATGATGTTTCCTTTAATAGATTGCTATACTCAATGTGCTAATATTTTAAATAGGATTTTTCCATCTGTGTTCATAGGACAGATTGGCCTCCAATATTCCTTTCTGTTACAGTCCATCACTGCTTTGGATATCAAGGTTTTACTAGCCCCATAAAATGAGCTTGAGAGTGTTACTTATTTTTCCATTCTCTAAAAAGCTTGTAGAAGATTCAAATTAGATAATCCTTTGAAGTGTTTGTCAGAGCTTGTTTTATTGACTTGTAAGAATCTTTTGTATCTTATTCATATTAAGTCTTTGATAATGTACATGATGGATATTTCCTTTTTTGTTTTAAATTTTAAATATAAAGACATTTTAAAAGTGTTATGAAGTCAGATTTAAACATCTTTTCATAGTTTTGTCTATTGCTCAGAAAAGTTTTCCTTACTACAAAACTAATTTTTTTTTCTGACTATATATCCAATTACTTCAAAAGTTTTTGACTAATCTACCCTTTCCTCAATGACCTTAAATTTAACATTTATCATAAACTAAATATATAGGTCTTTATCACAGATTAAGATGAGTGTGATGAGTGTGAATATGTGTTCTCTCTCTTTCTTCTATCCTCGGGTTGATAAAACTCTACTTGCTATATAGTATGTTTTGATCTCTGGTGGTAAAATGTTTCTCATTTACTTTTTAAAATTTTCCTGGCTATTTTCATGCCACTTCTCTCCTAGAATCTCTTTAGAATCAGTTTGTCAAATTTCATAAAAACTACATTCCAGGGTTTCCCTGGTGATGCAGTGGTAAACAATCCACCTGCCAATGCAGGAGACACGGTCTTGAACCCTGATTCTGGGAAGATGCCACATGCCATGAAGCAACTAAGCCAGGAAACCGCAACTACTGAGGCCACGTGCTGCAGCTACTGAGGCCTGCGCGCTGTAGAGCCTGTGCTCGGCAACAGGAGAAGCCATAGCAACGAGAAGCCCCTGCACCACAACGAAGAGTAGCTGCAGCTCGCTGCAACTGGAGAAAAGCCCGCACAGCCAAAAATAAGTGAATAAAACTATTTTTAAAAAACTGCATTCCAGTTTTGATTGGGACTGCGTGGAATTCATAGACTAAGCTGACATCTTTGCAACATTGAGCCTTCCTATCCAGGAATGTCAATATATGACTCTCCATTTATTCCCTGCTCCTTAATAGCTATGTGAGATTGGCTGGAACCTCTGGTTCATGACTTGTGTCTAAGATTTCTCTTGATCACCTCCTACTTGGAGCTTAAGCTTCCACTGAATTGGTTCATTTTATAAGCCCAAGTATGGTAGATTGCATTTTCCAAAAATAGCTGCACCAATATATGTTCCATCTCCCATGCTGTTTTTTTTTTTTTTTTTTTTTTTTCCGCTTAAACAACAGAAGTTTATTTTCTCACAGTTCTGGAGGTTGGTAATTCAAGGTCAAGGTGCTGGCGGGACTGGTTTCTCTTGAGATCTCTCCCTTTTCATGTTGCAATGGCTGCCTCGTCACTGCGTCTTCACGTGGTCTTTTATGCGTGTGCATTTCTCGTATCTCTGCTTCTTCCTGCTGGTCTTGGAGCTTCTCCTGGGGAGGCTGCAGCTCTCTCTTGAGACATAAAAGCTGGTGGCAAGCATACCCAGGAGTACTCACCCAAAGGCTAAGATCTTGCTTGGGCCCCGTGCTCTTGAAATGTGTCAGTGACACTCCATCAAGAGGTGGGAGTCCCTGTTCTTTCCCCTTGAAACTGGGCAAATCTTTGTAATTGCCTGGACCAAAAGAATGCAGTGAAGTTAACTCTGTGTGACTTCCAAAACTAGCTCCTGGGTGGCAGTTCTGCTTTACTCTGGTATTGTCCCACTATGTCTGAGCTGCTATGTAAGAAGTTCAGATACACTGAAGCTGCCACGTGGGAGAGACCTTGTGGCAAGCCCACAAAGGCATCAAGGACAGAGACACCCAAGAAATTCACTTATTCCAGCCCCAGCTATTGAAGGATTCCCAGTACAGACACCAGACACGTGAGTGAAAAAGCCTTCTGGTGACTTCAACTCCAGCCACCATCTGACTGCAACCTCATAACAGACCTCAAGTCAAAAACCAACCAACAGAGCCATTCCTGAATTTCCAAGCTATGCAGTGGTTGTTTTAAGCCATTCAGTTTTTGGATGGTTTGCTATGCTGCAATAGACAAGGAATACACTCATGTATCCTGTTCAAAGATGAAGCTCATCCTCTTTCCATCTTTCCACACACAGGAAAAAAACAGTACTTACTCCTCAGAGACTTTTGTGTGTTCAGCCCACAAAGAGAGGAAGAAATGAACAACATGAAACCAACAACTTTGGACATCTTGTTACTTAGAAATCCTTTACATATAATTCCATGCACCCAGGCAGTGCCCACCAGCTCTCTCTTTCCTCCTCCTCTCATCTTACTTCCTACAAACTCCTAATTCTCCTTCATTCTGTTAGGCAGAGAAATTCAGTTCTCTCAAACCCTTTCTCCCAAACTCAGGGACACTTTTCAAAGCCCAGGGCCCTTTGCCAACGTGCCGAATGGAGTTGAACTTTCCCAGGTTCCACAGAGTATTCTCCTTCACTATTTCAGCTGACCTGCTTGTGGTTGTCTTCCCCACACAACAGGACTGATACAGAGAGTCCTCAATAAATCATAATGAAAGCAGAAATGTAGCAAGCACCTACTATGTGCTGCTTGTTAGGTTAAATACTTCATATGCATCATCTCATTCAATCTTCACAAAACCCCATAAGATAGGGACTACTATTATCTCCTTTTAAAGAAGAGCAATCTGAGATTTACCAAGTGGCTCAGTGGTAAAGAATAGGCCTGCTAATGCAGGAGACACAAGTTCGATCCCTGGGTCAGAAAGATCCCCTGGAGAAGGAAATGGCAACCCACTCCAGTATTCTTGCTGAGAGAATCCCATGAACTGAGGAATCTGGCAGGCTACAGTTTATGGGGCTGCGAAAGAGTTAGACACAAATTAGCAACTAAACAACAACGGCAGCAAAGACTTCATATAGTTTTAGGGCCTGTGGTCATACTTAGTGACAGAGTCAGACCCCAAAGCACTAAACCAGCATTGCTTAAATGAATGAAGGAGAAGGCAGGAGACTGGAGAGAGGCTATATTTGACAAGTAGGTTTTGGAAACTCTGGTAAATAAGCTGTGGATTGTTTCTGTGAACATGGGGGAAATCACCCGGAGGGAGAGGAATGGTCAGTCCTACAGACCCTGGTGCTTAGGGGAGCTGCAGAGAAGAAAAAGCTATAGAAGATAGTGCTTGGGATTTGCCTGGTGTTCCGGTGGGTAAGACTCAGCGCTCCCAACTCAGGGGACCTTGGTTCAATACCTGGTCAGGGAACTAGATTCCACATGCTTCAACTAAAGATTCCACATGCTCCAGCAAAGATCAAAGATCTGGAGTACTGCAACTAAGACTCAGAGCAGCCAAACAAAAAAATTTTTTTTAAGAAGGATGAGTAAGCGGAAGGAGGAGGAGGGTTGAATGGTGGACACCTGGGCAGTGAAGACTTCAAAGATAGAATGGCCAAGGCAGACCAAGATGCCAACAGCTTCATGACTGGAGGACTAAAGAGCCTCCCTGGTCTCCTAGCTGGGGTGGAAACACAGAGATGAGAGGGAGATGAGGAAGTTTAGAAAAGGGATGCAGACAGCTTGGCTAGTATTAGCAGTGAAGCCGGGGGAGAAGGTGAAGGGGGTATTCCTAAGCATGGCTGATCCAGGAAGGCCTTTGTTGTAGTTGTTCAGGCCCTCAGTCTTGTCCAGCTCTTTGCTGACCGACCCCAGGGACTACAGCACACGCGGCTTCCCTGTCCTTCACTATTTCCCAGAGTTTGCCCAGACTCACGGCCATTAACTGGATGATGCCATCCAAACACCCCATCCTCTGCAGTATGTTTTAATAGGGACGAGGCCTGATTGATCGTAGGTGGAGAGGAACGAGGTGGATGCAGAGCTGGGGAAAGCCTGCTGCTACAAGGTCGGCAGAACCTGCAGTGTCCTCGGCCTGGGTCCTGGGACCAGGGCACCCAGGCCCGGGCTCGCAGGCTGAAGTGGCTGAGGACAAGGCGCAAGTTATGGGAGGCAGACTGCGGGTCGGGGAAACGGGCTGCGTCCCGGAGATCGGGCTGGACAGGCAACTCGGACGGCCCTCTTCCTCTTCATGGAGGAACGGAGCCATGGTCCCGGTCCCGCACCCTGGCCGCTCTTCGGATCACCCGGCCGAGGCCTCCGGGAAGCCCGGCGAGAGGATGGAGGGTGGGCGCTGGCGGCTGGACAGAGCGGGGCGGAGCTGGGCCGGGAACGCCAGCCTCCCTCCCCGGGTCCTCTCAGGTGACAGACCCCGCGGGCCCCCCGCCCCGCCCAGCCGCATATTCTGGAGGCCCGGCCCGCCGGGTCCGAGAGCAGCCGGAGCCGTCGCGCCGGGAGCTTCAGCCGTCGGTGCGTGCGTGGTGCCCGCATCAGTCCACCTCGAGCCCGACGCCCGCCATGGCCCCCGCGGCCGCCCTCCGTAGCCTCCTGGTTCTCCTGCAGGTGCTGGGGCTCGCCCTGGCGCAGATCGTAAGTCCTGCAGCCACTCCCGCGCCGGGCTCCGGAATGCGGGATCTGGGTCCGGGGTTCCGGATCCTGGGGTCTGGTGGAGTGTTCGGCTTGACTCCCACCCTCTATTGACACCCCCTCGCCTGAGGGGCAGCCGCTCACGTTCCTTCAGTAGGGGCACAAATGGGGTGGGCGGGGGTGGAGATCTCGGCTCGGTGAAAAGAGGTGGACGAGCCGGGGAGCCAGAGGGACCCTGTCCGGAGATGCTCTGCGCTGCCCCGGCCCGGCGGCGTGGAGCAGGAGCTGGCGCCGCGTCCTGGCAGCCTGGAGAGCCCAGGTGGCTGGGGAGACAATGGTGCCCATTCACGGAGCTCGGGATCCTCCGCCCCCGCCGCCTCCCAGGGGGCGCCGGCTCCAGCCAGACGCCGCTCCCGCTCGGCTGACGCTCTCCGCCGGGCTAGCGCGCCCGCGTCTCACTTCCGAGGGCCGGCTGGGGGCAGGGGCCCTCACGCGACGCGGGCGCGGAGGGGCCGGGCCGAGGCGCCGTCTGGGGCCTTGGGCGGTTCGCAGCTCGCCCGTGGGACGCCAACCTGGCACTTCTCGGTCTGGGGGTGGGGGTGGGAGCGCGGGCACCTGGCAAACGCCGGACCCCTGCCTGGGTCTAGGATGGATCGCGTTAAGAGCGCCATCCAACCGAGGACGGAGGAGCGGTGCTGGGAGACGGATGCTCTCAGGAGGAGAGAACAGGCTTGCCCTCCCTAGACATTTCGCCCCTCAAAGGCCCCATCTCTCTGCGCCTCCCCAACTTTCCCGTCGGGCTTTATCCGCACCAAGGGGAGAGGTAGGGGTACCTATCCATCTTCAATATCTGTCGTCCATTTAAAAATAATCCAAGCAACCGTTTATTGAGGATCAAGCATCTCTAGGTACCGTCTTCCTTAACCATCCGTTATGTGAGTCATCAGCATCTCCTATTCTCCACCCACGACGGCGCAGGGGCAGCGCGGTTTAGTGGAAGGAGCTGGGCAAACCTAGGACGGAATTCTAGCTCCACAGTTTACCTCCTGTGATCTGTCGGAGCCTGAATCCGAACGGAGGGTGGGCGCTGACCCCTGAGTGTTTCGGAGCCTGTTTCCTCACCTGCAAACTGGGGCTCGTTAGTTTCGGCTCACAGTTCTGAACCAGTCAATAAGATAATATATGTAAAGGTCCACCGTGTGTTCTCAGTGAAGGAGAGTTCACGGCTCCTCAGCGGGGAGGTGCGCCCCTGGACGCCCAGTTCCCTGAAATGTCTGAGGGCTGCCCCCTTTGTGTTTTCAGAGAGGTCCGCCAGGAGAGCCGGGGCCTCCGGGGCCCCCAGGGCCACCGGGAGTGCCTGGATCCGACGGAATCGACGTGAGTCTCTAACCCGAGACCGGGTGGGGGTGGGGGGCGGGGGGCGAGAGGCTGCGGACAAGGGAATTTTGTGTGCTCTGGGAGTGGAGGCAGGGGGTGGCGGCGGTGAGGTCGATGCCTGGAGGTGCAGTGCCCCCAGTTGCCAGTAGGCAGCGCCGGCCTGCCCCACAAGGAGCCCGTTTGTTCTACAAAAACCTCAAAGAAGCCTGGAACGGCAGAGCCCGTTATAGCTGCTGGTGGACAAGGAGCTGCTGTTCGGTCTGCCTGCCACAGCTCACAGCAATTCCTCATCCCCCGCCCCCTCCTCCCTTTTTGGGGTGGGAGACGCCTTAACTCCGCGCTGCCCCCTGGCAAGTCTGGGTGCCTCTTCAGGGTAGCTTGGGAGGCTTGGCCAGACCAGCGGGGGCCAGACTCCAGTCTCTTCCCTTTACATTTTTCTTCCCGATTTAGAAGCAGCTGGGCTCCTTCCCTGCTCTCCCCACCGTGGTGAGAGTTAAATACCTTATTCTGGATGCTCCCCCAGGAGGTCAGCCCCATATTTGCCCATCTCCACAGCTTTCTATTCAACTTGATGCCCCCACCCTCCAACCATGGGCGCTGGGCCCCTGCCAGGCTCTCTGGCCGCAACAGGCCCTGAAATGCCTGGAGGCCTCTCTGGGGCTGAATGTGATTCCACTGGCCACGTATCTTCTCCATCGAGGATCCTTTGTCACAGGGGAAGGAGGGCCTTCCTGCCTTGGGGACAGATTGAAGCTGCCCCCTTGGTCCCTGCCCCTGCCCCATCTCATTCTCCTGACCCCAATATACCACTGCCCCCTTCACTTACCTCCTCTTCGTGCTTTCCTAAAAGACCCAAAGTTTCTTCTCACATTTGCTCAAATCCAAGAGGCACCACTCTCCGAGGCAACCCATTCACAGATCTCATGACTGGCACTGTCCCAACACTGGCATGTCTAGAACTCACTTGCATGTTGATATCACCCTCTCCAGCCTGCATGGGGTTGGTCTCAATCCACCTATGGTTTTCTTGAAGGAAAGGGAGCTATTTTCCTAAAACACATGAGGTTTGAGAGGACCCAGGACAGAAAAGGAGAGGAGCATGTGGACAGGTCAACCAGGGCTTGTGTGTGTCCATCTGGGGTAGCATAAGCCATGGTAAGCTTTCTCAACAACTTATATCTTACAGGGTGACAAAGGGCCCCCTGGGAAAGCTGGCCCTCCGGTGAGTGCTTTTTCCCCTTGACCTTTGATACTTCCAGGTCTCTCCTGCCTGTAGCTAATATTTGCTCCACCTCTGTTTTCAAGGGGCCTAAGGGAGAGCCTGGCAAACCAGGAACAGATGGGCCAGATGGGAAGCCCGGGATTGATGTGAGTACCTACCTGACCGTCAGGTAGAGTAGGCTAGGGTTTCACCCCCTGACTTCCAAAACCCAGTTCTGGCATCTTCCCTGATCTGCTGAGCAGAGCAGGATGGAGACTCTACAGCTGTGAGTTCCCCTTACCCTCTTGTAACTTGTGACCTCACACCCACGCCAGGAGCACTGAATCAAGGGCAGATGGGCATCCAGAGGGCTTAGCAGCAGTCAGAATTTAGCCTCACATTTCTGGCCTCCAAGAATTACACTTAATTCTCTGGGCAGAGCTGTCCTTTTGCATCCTCACCTTTCCTCCCCTTTACCCTTCCCCAACCCACCCCCTTACAGCCCCAGGCACTACTCAAGAGAAGAACATCATTTGGTTGATAGCATGCAGTTCCAGGGGTTCATGGGCTCAAGGTCACAGGCTCCTGGACACAGGCTCCAAGGTCACTGGCTCCTGGACAGGGTTACTGGGAAGTCATCTGGTTGGGGAGACACTTGAGTCAGTCACTAAAAGATGGGAGGAAAATGTGGCCCCCCATGAATGGCCTGCTGGCTCAAGAAGTGCCCATTAGGGCTGTGAGCAGCCACAGGGTTGCTCCAACTCATCCACACCCTGCAAAGATTACAAAGCATATTGCCTTACACATCGATTTTCATAACCACCCAGAGAAGCAAGCATTGATTATTAACCCATTTTGTAGATGAGAATACTAAGGCTCAGAAAAAGTTGTCAAGGGCATACATTAAGAAAATGGCTAATCCAGACCCATATCTATCTAGGTTTTCTAGATTCCTAGACTGGAGATGTGAGATCTGGGCTAACAAATCATCGGGCCTTGGTTTCTTATCTTTCAAAAGAGGATAATCACCAAGGGCTAGTGTGGGAACTGGAAGAAAGGAAAGTGAGGTGTTGATGCCCATAGGCCTTCATGCAGTGTGATGAAAGGCAGCCTGGGCCCAACCAGGAGAGACCTCTGGACCCACCCTATCCTCCCATTGGTCAGGGAGCAGGTTTGCCCCTCACAGATGTATCTTCTTTTTCTTCTCCAGGGTCTAACTGGAGCCAAGGGGGAGCCCGGTCCCGCAGGGGTCCCTGGAGTCAAGGCAAGTGACCTGCTAGGGGTTCAGCATGGGCAATCTAGGTACCAGAGTTTAGGAGGGGCTGTGGCAGAGAGGAGCAGAAATGCAGGAGACCCCAGCCTCTGAGCCTCTCCCACTGCTTTTGCAGGGCCAGCCTGGGCTCCCAGGTCCCCCCGGCCTGCCAGTGAGTATAACCTGCAATGGCTTTAAGGGACCCTTTGTAGGTAGGGGGATTTGTAAAAGGAGCCATGAACCTAATCTTTCCTTCTGTTTCAGGGCCCTGGCTTCGCCGGACCTCCTGTAAGTCCTCAGGGATGGGGCAGGGTCCCTGGGACTCTCAGAAGGGGAGGGTAGAGAAGGGCTTCCAGGGGACTGGCCAGCATGGGGAGGAGCCAGCATACTGTGATGGTGTCAGAAATGGGCAGACTTGTCAGAGAACCCTGGGCCTATCCATTGACTCTGAAATTCTCTGGTCCTTAAAGCCCTAATTTGTCCGCTTCTTTGGGGCTGGTTGCAAAGTGGAAGCGGGGAAAGGGGCTCTGGGCACCTGTTTCTATCTTTGTGGCAGGGCGGGGCTAACCCTCTGAGGCATCCTAGCCACTGATGTCTCTGTTCCTAGGGACCACCTGGACCTGTTGGCCTCCCTGGTGAGATTGGACTCACAGGCCCCAAGGTGAGCCCCAGCCACTCCTCTGCTCACTCTGTCTCCTGCCCTCTGCCTTCAAGCGCAAGCTGAGCACCTCTCCAGGAGTTCCTGGGCCTGCTTCTGGCCACCAGGAGTCTCCTCCAGGTCTGGGGCAGAAACCCCTCCGGCTGAGCACACCAACGGCAGGGCATCCTCTGCAGATCAGGCTTTGATATCCCCAGATCTCAGGAGGGGACCTGGAGGGCAGGATGGACAGGGCAGTGGGGGAACTGGAGCAGGAGGCAGAGGTGACCTAGCCAAGGCTGGACAAGGGTATGATTTGGGCCTTTCTTGCTTCCAGGGGGATCCTGGACCAGAGGGACCATCAGGGCCTCCGGGACCCCCTGGGAAACCGGTAAGTGTCCTCAGATCTCCCACGTGGCTGGGGAAGGACAAAGGTCTTCGGCACAAGCCTGGGGAGAGGAGGGTTCGAGTCAGGTTCCATCTTCGTACATCTTTTCTCAGGGCCGCCCTGGAACCATTCAGGGTCTGGAAGGCAGCGCGGATTTCCTGGTGAGAGGCGGGGTCTGGGGCGGGGCTAGTCCGAGGAAGGGGCGGGTCATCTTGAGAGGGGCGGGCAAGGAGACAGGTCCCATCGGAAGGTAGGGTCCCTGGGAGACGGGGAGAGGCTGCAGCGGAGGGGTGCAGCCAGGTGCGGGCGGAGAAGAGGTTTTGGGAAGCACTACCCTGTTGGCCTGGGGCAGGCCAGTGACACAGAACCCTGCGGAATTTCTCTTCCAGTGTCCAACCAACTGTCCAGCGGGCGTGAAAGGGCCCCCAGGGCTGCAGGGCGTGAAGGTGAGCTTCTGGCCCAAGTCTTGGTGGGTGGAGCAGGGGAGAGGGGGACGGGACGTACTCTAAGCTCTCTCCTTCCCCGCAGGGGCATCCAGGCAGACGCGGGCTTCTGGGAGATTCTGGCCGCCAGGGGAAGCCGGTGAGTGCGAGGGCTGAGGGCCGCGGGAGAGTGTGTGTGGAGAAGGCCCTGTTGGAGCCTCCCCGCATCCTTCTCCCTTCCCTTCACCCGTGGGGCTCCGGGGATGAAGCCTTGAGCTGGGAGGCAGGAGTCCTAGGCGCTAAGTCAGTGTGTCCCTGGGCAAGCCCCTTCCCTTGCTGTGCCCCCATTTCCCTATCTGTCATCCCTGGGACCCTATGCTTTCCAGGACGCCTTCCTGTTTGCTCTTGCTGAGAAGAGGATGTTGTCTTTGGTTGTCTGAATATTTGTCTCTCCATCTGCCTGCCTATCTGATCTCTCTTTCCTGGCCCTTAGGGTCCCAAGGGAGATGTGGGTGCCTCTGGAGAGCAAGGCATCCCTGGACCACCGGTAAGGAACACTTTCCCCGCCCCACCTCATCCCCTTAGGAGACCTTAGTGGAGTCATTCCCTTGCTCTGGCCTCTAACTGGTGAAAGAGATGCCTGTGTCCAGCTGGTGAGGCTCTGGATGAGGCTGGCTGTGAGACACTGGGGGACTGGAACCAAGGCTGCTGTCAGCCAAAAGGCTCAGCTGAGGCCCTGGTTCTGCCACTGTTCCTTTGAGTGATCCTGGCGAGTCCCTGGCATCTCTGAGTCTCACTGACCATCTGTGACAGGGACTCTGTGCCTGCCTTAGGGAGACATCGAGAAGACTGGGCTGGGGTTCAGGGAAGGTGTCACGACGTGGGCCTTCTAGTTGCCATCACTGTCATTATTCTGTCTTGACAGGGTCCCCAGGGCGTCAGGGGCTACCCAGGCATGGCGGGCCCCAAAGGAGAGACGGTGAGTGGGTCGGGGGGGGGGGGTGTCCTGCAAGAAAGAGCTGCCGGGACCAGCCCTCTGGCTTCTGGGGCCCAGCCAGGACTGACCCACAATCTCTCCTCTCCCCAGGGCCCTCAGGGGTACAAAGGCATGGTGGGCTCCATTGGCGCCGCCGGGTCACCTGTGAGTCTGCTCCTACTCCCTTGCCCCCACTTTCCTCCCCTGGATGCAGCTTCTGGGGCTGCAAAGGATGTGAGTTCCCTGAGCCCATGTAACTTGGATTTCTGTCTGTCCTTCCTGCCAGGGTGAGGAAGGTCCACGGGGACCACTGGGCCGAGCTGGAGAGAAGGGTGATGTGGTGAGTCCTCAGTCACCCCTGTTGCAGTCAGGGCCCTGTGGAGGAGAGCTGGGTGGACTCAGCTCCACCCAAGCCCCAGGTGGATACACTGAGGTGCACACGTGTGTCTGCGTGTGTGCACATGTAGACGCATATCTGAGTGTGTGCACATGTATACGCCCGTGCACATGTGTAATTCTGTGTGTCTGTGCATGTGGGTGGCTGATGTGAGGGGAGAATATCTGTGCCCGTAGCCCAGATAGCCCCGCAGCTCCTTCCTCCAAGCCTCGCCTACTGCTGGTCAAATTCAGGCTTAGGGAGAAGCTGTAGGATCCAGTCCCACAGTCACCAGGCCAGACAATGAAATTCCAGCAAATCAGTCATGGGGCTAATGAGATTTGGCCCAGATCCCAGATCTCTTAATGCTCTCCTTTTCAAAATTAATAAGAGTATTTCTTCTGAGCAATTTTGAGTTTACAGAAAAATTGAGCAGAAAGTAAAGTTAGGGGTTTTGTTGTTATTGTTAGTTATTATTATTATTATTATTATTATGCAAGTCTTTAAACATATGCAAAAGTAGGGAGAATAATATAGTGAACCCTTATGTCCCTCTCTCCCCAAAGTAATCTTTTGCCACACTCACTTTATCCATCCCCTTCTCCCTTTCTTTCCTTTGCTCTGATATTTTCAAGCAAATTCTTAACATTATGTTGTGTTACCCATTTCACTTCTCAATGTATCTCTTAAAAATAAGGTTCCTCACATAACCACAATATCACTATCACACAAGCAACATTATCCAGTAATTCCTGAACATAATCTAATGATCAGCTTGTGCTCAATTTTTCCTAATGATTCCAACAATGTCTTTTCAGGGTTCTTGTTCAAATCAAGACCCAAACCAAGTCCACACACTGTCTTTGGTCCCTGGGTTTCTTCACATCAGCGTCACTCAGGGCCTTGGGGGGTCACACTGGCCCCTCCCCTGTCCTGCCGCTGCTCCCGCACAGCCTGCTTGATGCCCACCTCTGCTCCCTCCTGCTGGGTCCAGGGCAAAGTCACACCATGAGCACCCTCTCCACTAGCCCCTGCCCAGCATGGCCTGTGCCGCAGGGACCCTGGGACTCAGAGGTCACTGTTCTCAGCAGTTCTCTGAATAGCCAGACTGGGATTCAGCCTCCTGAAGGCGGTCTGCTCTCTGTCTACTTTGCAGGGGAGCCAAGGAGTTCGAGGACCCCAGGGACTAACAGGCCCAAAGGGAGCAACCGTAAGTAGACAGAGGGCAGGGTCCAGGCGGGTCTCCAAGCCCCCAGCGGAGGAGGAGCCTGGGGTTCTAGACTGAACTCTGTTGCCAGCGGGCTGGCTCTGTCACCTCGGGAAATGCCCTCTTTCTGTGCCTCGGTTTGTTTCACCTGTAAATAGAGTGGTGATGTAGGAGGGGTCTTGAGACACTCATCACCCACACAAAGGAAGGACTGTCATCCATCCCCTGAAATCCCTTCCCACTTCCATTCCGCTCCCCCAGTTGGCTGCTGGGGCTTCCCAAGCTGACCAGGCCCACTCCCCACCTGCACACTGTGCCCCACAGAGGGACGTGGATGGGGGCCCTGACCCCAGGCATCTCCTAATTGTGAATCTCCCTTCAATTTTCCTGCTGAGCAGGGACCCCCAGGCATTGACGGCAAGGACGGGACCCCAGGCACACCTGGAGTGAAGGTAGGAGTGGGGACGGCCCCTGGGATGGGGGTGAGGGTCAGGGGTCCTCCCAGCTGAGGCTCTGAGTCCCGCTGCATTGAGCCTGGAGGCCTTGGAGCCTCAAGTGTGTCACCAACACATTCCTTCTTGCTTCGGGGCCTCAGTCTCCCTGCCTGCACTCGGGTGGGGGTCATGGACCCCCCGGCTGGAGCTCTCATTTATGCCTCTGGTTCTGTCTCTCGCAGGGCAGTGCAGGACAGGCGGGGCGGCCGGGAAACCCAGGCCACCAGGGCCTAGCGGTGAGTACAGGGTGGAGCCATGGGGGCCGCCACAGGGCAAGTAACTTCTCCTCCACCGAGAGCCCAGGCACTCTGTGGCCCACTTCCCCAAAGTGGGGTGAGTGGCTGATGAGGTGGAAGTCACATACTCAGGACTTGTGCTCTGGACCTTGTCCCTGCTCAGCTCAGGCCTTCTCACCAATTCCAGCCTGGCTTAGGCCTTATCATTTGGACAGCTGCCCCAGCCTTCTCTTAGATTATACCAGCCTTCCATGTTGGCTAAGTGGAATCTGACCGTTTCCCTGCTAAATATCTTCCATGGTGCTCCACCCTCCCTGTTCCCCAACCCCCCCACCCCTCCACCCCCAACCCACTGCCTCCAGGAAAGTGTTATTCTGTCCAGTCATTCAGCAGAGTCACTGAGGTGCAGGAAGTGGCAGGGGAATGGTTATGACCAGAATAGCTACACTCCTCATCCTCACAGCTCATCTTAGCATCCAAGTACCACCATAATCTGACCCATCAGCCACTGTCCCTCTTCACCCTCTCCCTTCTCAACAGAGCCTTAGCTTTTCTACCACCACACCTTCAGGCCTTACTGGTTCCTCTTATTGGAATGCCCTTCCCATCTCTGTGGAGAAGGCAATGGCACCCCACTCCAGTACTCTTGCCTGGAAAATCTCATGGATGGAGGAGCCTGGTAGGTGCAGTCCATGGAGTCACTAAAAGTGGACACGACTGAGCAACTTCACTTTCACTTTTCACTTTCATGCATTGGAGAAGGAAATGGCAACCCACTTCAGTGTTCTTGCCTGGAGAATCCCAGGGACAGGGGAGCCTGGTGGGCTGCCGTCTCTGTGGTCACACAGAGTCGGACACGACTGAGCGACTTCACTTTCCCATCTCTGAGTCTTCTCACAATTCAGGCCCACCTCCGTCCCCCACCTTCTGGGAACCCCCATCCTTCCCTGCCGGGGATACTTGAGGACTGCTAACATATCCATGTGCAGACCGTGTTCTTGTGTGCACTTGCGTGTGCTCCTCTTCTCCCCGTGGACCACAGGCCTTGGAAAGCAGGTCTTTCTGTCACTATCTCCTGTCTCAGCAGGGATTCAGGGCTGGGCACAGTCCAGTTCATGGCTGGGCCTTCTGCTCTTCAGCTCCCACAGGCGAGAGAGGAATCTGGGAGGCAAAATAGCGATGCTCAGGGCTTCCTGCCGCCAAGGGAGAAACTGACATCAGCTTCCTTCTACAGGGTGTGCCTGGTATGCCTGGGACAAAAGGAGGCCCTGGAGACAAGGTAAGGTGACCCCAGGCTGGGGCAGAGAGTTGGCTTCATCTGAGCAAGGGAGCCTGAGGGCAGGGTCCAGGGGTGTGGCTTAAAGACTGCAAGGTCCAGGCCTTCTCAGGCTCAGAGACTGGGCTTGAACACAGGTTCATTGGGCCTAATCACCTCCCTCCTCTTGCCTCCCTCCCACCTCTCATCCTGGCTAGAGAACAGGATGGCATGGCTGCAAGTCAGTGGAGTCCAGAGGCCCTGACTAAGAACCCGCTCCGCTTCTCAACTCATTGGCTTCTCCAAGGCCAAGGGCCTGACTAGGCTACACAGACTGACCTTAGAGCTCTTTTCCTGCAGGGTGAGCCAGGCCGGCAGGGCTTCCCTGGAGTCTCCGGTCCCCCCGGGAAGGAGGTAAGTGCCCCCTCCTCTGACTCAAGGGCTCTTCTTGCTTTGCTTCCTCCTCATCTCTCCCTCCAGGCCTGAGGACTCTGCTTTTAGCCTGTGGAGCCAGAGTGAGACTGTGGGGTGGAGCCCTAGCCTCAGAGTGCCCTTGGGGCCAGTCAGGATTCTGACGCTGACCCAGGAAAGCTCTCCTCTCTCTCTGCCCCCTTTCCCTATGTACAGTGCAGAGAGGACGGGGCTGCTTCTGTCCTGGGGTATGACCTCTCTAGATGACTGGGGCTGACAATCCAGCAGGCGGAGTCATTCACTCATTGCATAAAAGAAAGAAAAGAAAGAAAGTGAAGTCGCTCAGTCATGTCCGACTCTTTGTGACCCCATGGACTGCTCTCCATCCATGGGATTTTCCAGGCAAGAGTACTGGAGTGGGGTGCCATTTCCTTTTCCATCACTCATTGCATAAACATTCACCAAATATCTGCAACCCACTAGACACTGAGATAGACAGTCTGCTATTTACATAGAGCTTATAGATTTGTGAGAAAGACACTGTATTAAATAAAGACTCCAAATGTATTGGGTCTTATGAAGGAAAAGGACAGGGACCCAAAGAAAGAAGGTGAAGGAAGTCTTCCCTGATGACGTAAATTAGCTGAGCCCCAGGAGTGGGTAGGGGTTGGTCAGGTGTGGAAAGGAGGGAGGGATCCTCCAGGCTACTGCTCACCTCCGGATTTCTCTGTACCCCAGGGAGAGCCAGGGCCTCGAGGAGAAATCGGTCCCCAGGGCATCATGGGGCAGAAGGTAAGTGCTTGGCACAGTGGTCCCTCCCTGGGGGCCTCTGCAGCAGCTGGCACTGCTGGACCCAGAATCTGGGTCCTCTCAAAGCTCCATCGTGAGGCCTCCCCAGCCAGGACCTCAGTCTGCTGGTCTGTGAAGTGGAGCCAAGGACCTCCATGGTGGTGACAGCAGAAATAGAGGGCGCGCTGACCATGCAGTGTCTGGGATCTGGCAGGGAGAGGCTGCCCCAGCTGATGGCTGGGGTGTGACCTTCACTTTCCATTTCAGGGTGACCACGGTGAGAGGGGCCCAGTGGGGCAGCCAGGCCCTCAAGGTCAGCAGGTAAGTACAGGGCAGCTGAGATGGGCTCTGGGAGTATGTCTGGGCACCTTGTCTGACTTATTCCTCTGGTTTCTTTTCTCCTCAGGGCCCCAAAGGGGAACAGGGTCCTCCCGGAATTCCAGGGCCCCAAGGCTTGCCAGGCATCAAGGGAGACAAGGTACAAACTGGGACTGAAAAATACAAGGGGAAGAGGCTTTCAGATTCTGAGGGAGGGGTCAGTGGAGCTCCAGTGCCTCAAATCCACCTGGAAAAATGACCCCTTGCCGGTCCCCAGGGACCCTGGGGAGCGAGGTGGAGCTTCAGAGGCGGCTGTGGCTGGGAGCCTGGGTTGGGGAGCCAGGCCCAGCCTGCCCTGGATGGGAGCTCACCAGGCTCTGAACTCCCCAATTCCAACAGGGTTCCCCAGGGAAGACAGGGCCCCGCGGTGGAGTGGTGAGTGCCAGCAACCCCCCTTCCGCCCAAACCCCCTCACCCCCACCCCCAGGGCATCTGTCGCATCGCATCGGGATGGGGGCGCGGGGGTGTCGGGCCGCCGCGACCTGACCCTGTCTCAATCTGCAGGGCGACCCGGGGGTGGCTGGCCTCCCCGGAGAGAAAGGAGAGAAGGTGAGCGGGCTGCGCGGGGTGGAGGAGGGGAGCAGCGGGCTGGCCTGGGTACCCCACCGCCTCGGGACAGCACCTCCTTGTGCCTACAGGGCGAGTCGGGCGAGCCGGGACCCAAGGGACAGGTGAGTCCTGCAGCTGTGACGCCACCTTCCCCCGCTCCTGCCGCCCCTCCCCCCCAACCCCCATCCCCGCCCCGTTGCCTCAGCGCTGCTGGGGACTAGGACCTCGACTCCCCCGGCTTCCCTGCCCCCCAGGCCATCCTTCCCTTACTCCTGCATAACCCCCCACCCCCAACCCCTGCGCGTGCGTCCCCTGATTCCCGCTGGGAACCCAACCCACCCCGCAGCAAGGAGTCCGTGGAGAACCTGGCTACCCCGGCCCCAGCGGAGATGCGGGAACCCCGGGGGTGCAGGGCTACCCGGGGCCTCCGGGCCCTCGAGGACTGGTTGGAGACCGAGGCTTGCCCGGACAGCCCGGGAGGCAGGGCGTGGCGGTGAGTTGGCCTCCAAGGGAGGAGTCTCTTAGGGAACGCGCCTCTTTGGGTTGGTTACTGCTTATCCCCTCAAAGGCTGGGAGTTCCTTCCCTGAGGCTGGTACCCGAGATCAAAGAGGATGGGTGTGGGTGCTGGAGGGATTTCAGTCAGATTCTGGAAATACCTCGGGTGAGAAAATGGGAACAGGAAGGGGTCATAGCACCAGAGCAGTCAGACCTGGCAGCCAGGGGCTGCTTCCTGAAAGACCTCCTCTGCTTTCAGGGCCGAGATGCTAGTGACCAGCACATCGAGGACGTGGTGCTGAAGATGCTGCAAGGTGAGGGGGCACCAACTCCTCCTCCTCGCCTCCAGGGCATCGCCGCCCTTCAGAAGACTCTCCATGCGGCCTTGTGGGAAAGTCACGAGCTCTGCCCCCAAGGGCTTGGGGACCTTACCTATGTCCTCACCCACTCAGGACCTTTGATGTCTGCAGAACAGCCTGAGGAAGGGGGAGGTTGACCCCCGGCTGTTCTGTCTGCACATCCAGAGGCCAGGATGCTCTGCCTTCCCAGTTTTACTGAGCCACACCCATCTTACAGACTTCTCTGTCTCCTCCCTCTCTCCAGAGCAACTGGCAGAAATGGCTGTGAGTGCCAAGAGGGAGGCCCTGGGTGCGACTGGGATGATGGGTCCTCCAGGACCCCCTGGGCCTCCTGGGTACCCGGGCAAACAGGGACCCCATGGGCACCCTGGCCCTCGGGGTGTTCCTGGCATCGTGGGAGCCATGGGTCAGATTGGCAACACCGGGCCCAAGGGTGAGTGCTATTCTGTGCTGGCTGGGAGATGGGGGATTTGGCCAAGACCAGCCTCCTGGGGTCTCAGTTATGCCGGCTGATGGCTCAGCCTCCTGTTTTCTCTCTTTCATCATTCTCCTTCCTAGGATGAGGTATAGACATTCTCACCCATGGCTCTTCCATATAACTCCTGGGCTTGCTTTTCAGTAGCAAATTGATAGAAAAAAATGTACTAATTTATAGCCTGGGTTTTTTTTTTTGGGGGGGGATGTTGTTTCTGTTTTAAATTGACTTAGTGGTACTCCAATGGCACCCCACTCCAGTACTCTTGCCTGGAAAATCCCATGGATGGAGGAGCCTGGTAGGCTGCAGTCCATGGGGTCACGAAGAGTCAGACATGACGGAGCGACTTCACTTTCACTTTTCACTTTCATGCACTGGAGAAGGAAATGGCAACCCACTCTAGTGTTCTTGCCTGGAGAATCCCAGGGACCTGGGAGCCTGGTGGGCTGCCGTCTATGGGTCGCACAGAGTCAGACACGACTGAAGTGACTTAGCAGCATAAACATCCCTCCAAGTCTCTAAAAGAGGGGAGGCAGATGAACAAAACAGTAAGGAAGGCAAGCTTGAGTCAGAGCAGGTGCTGAATCCAGACTCTCTCACTTTCTCATTGTGGCTCTTGGACAAGTTACCCATTAATATTCCTGGGTCTTAGATTTATCGTCTGTGAAATGGAGATATTTATAGCAACAATCTTATAGTTGCCAGGAGGATTACATTTAGAGGTAATTTACATGGAGTTGGTATATACTAAATGCCGACTGTTGACATTATCAGACACTTTCCTGTAATGAACTTTATCAGCTTTATAGTCTTCCATTCTTTGGACTTGCCTTTACTTAGTCAGTTCTGCAGTCATTTCCAACTGTCTCCTATTATAAACTAGCACAAAATAGAAATAATTATTGTGTGTGAAGTAGAAATTAAATAGCAAGCCAAGATGAAAAAAAAATTTCCTATTCTGAAAAATTAAGGCTCAGTTCTTTCTCTGCAGGAAAACGTGGAGAGAAGGGTGATCAAGGAGAAGTTGGCCGTGGGCACCCCGGGATGCCTGGGCCCCCGGGGATTCCAGGTAAGACCCTGGCCCTGCCCAGTAGCAGTCCTGTCCCTCAGTCCTGGGATTAATGACCCAACACAACTGGGTCTCTTCCATGGAGGCCTCCCTCGTGCGCTCACAACATGAGGCCAACGCAGTCCCATGCATCCAATTTTTGCATCCCTTTGGAGCAGCCAGGAGCCTCTGGGTCAGGTCTGGCTGGGAACTAGACAGCTGGGATTCCGAGGACTTCCTGGGTTACACAAAAATCTGCTTCATGGAGGGAAGGGAAGGGGCATTTATTCCCCCAACTCACTGACTGGGAGTAATGGACCATGAGACATGACTCTCTTAGAACCTGTGTCTGGGGCAGAGTCCCTTCTTTCTATGGTGTCCTTGACTTCAGTTTCCCTGAGAGACTGAGGAATTCGAAGGCTGAGATAGGAGGAGGCCTTGATGTCTTGACCTTTTCCCTTCCATAGGACTGCCTGGCCGGCCTGGTCAGGCAATCAATGGCAAAGATGGAAATCGAGGGGCTCCAGGGGCCCCAGGAGAGGCAGGTCGACCTGGCCTGCCAGGCCCCATGGGGCTGCCAGGCTTCTGTGAACCTGCGGCCTGCCTTGGAGCCTCAGCCTACGCCTCTGCACGCCTCACGGAGCCTGGATCCATCAAAGGGCCATGAGCATCAGGCCAAGACAGAGCCCAGTGGGCATCCTGGGGGGGAAAGGACTCAGGCCCCTCTGGGTGGACATGCACCCCATGCCTCAGTCCAGGAAACTAGCTTTTCCAGGACCTTCCATCTGGGATCCAGGATTCCTGAGGAAAAGGAAATCCTAAAACATGGGGGAAGGGAAGGGAGGGCATCAGATGAAAAGGTGAGGCCGACAGGGCACGGGGCACTGGAGGGCTCACGGTCCAGAGAGGATGGGGTGGCCTTCGTTCCTGGAGCGCCGCTCGGATGTCATCAAAACAAATGTGTCCTTAATCTGCATCATCCTCCACTGGCCATCTTGTCCTTGGGGCAAGTGGACCGAGGCCTCTGCTAGTTCCTGATCCCGTTTTCGCCCCCAGGCTTACTGGGTGACTGCCCAGAGGGGGCCATCTCTAAGCCAGTCCTCTGCTTCCTACCTGCCTTCCTCCCATCTGAGTATTTAAACACCCATCTCCCTTTCCTTCCTGGCGTCACCCTTTCCCACCAAACCCTAGATCCACCCAGGCCTTTCTGTAAATAAAAACCCTCAACTTGGGTACAAGCCAAGATGTGAGTGCTGAGCTTAATTTCTCGTAGGTTAGGGGTGGGCTCCCACGACCTGAGCAGGATGGTCAGGGGTTCTAGAAAGGGGAGGTGGAAGGTGGGGTACTTTCCTTTGGGCACATCCTGAACTGTGAGGGTGGCCTGGCCTATTTTAGGAACACCTGTGGGAAAAACCTGCAGGTAGAGTCGGGATGGTGGCCTGCTATCTAGCTGTGGGCAGATCCCTTCCCAGCCTTTGTACAGCTGGGCAAGGACCCAGGTTGCCTCATCTATCCTGTAGAGAGTACCCAGTGTCTCGCCAGAGCCTGGCCCACAGGAGGTCCTCTGTGAGTTTTGGCACTCAGCGTGTGCTGGTCTTGGGGCAGGAGCTGGCAGCCAAAGATGGGAGGACCTGGCTCTTGCCTTCCAGGGGTTATCCAGGTCTGTGAGAAAACAGACCTGAAGCTGGATGATGAGAAAAGAAGTGACATTCAGTCACGCCACTTTCACTGAGAGGACATCCAGGGGAGACTGGCTCGGATGTGACCGTCTGGGGGCTCCCAGCCTCATTAACTGTGTAGGCCAGCAAGGCTACTCCAAGCAGCAAGAGCAGGAAAGGGTGTGGCAGGTGCCTCTGACCCATGCGATGGTGGGAGCTGTTGAAATTCAGCTAGTGACCAACCTCTTGGCTCCAAGAGTTTATTGAAGAGTTCTGCTGGCTCCCTCCAGGAGACACAAGAACTCCAGCCTGAGGTCCCAGCATCTGATGAAGTCTGGGCCCTCCTACACCTCACCCTAAACTTGGCTGCATGTCCCCATTTATACTGAAGCAGACTTCTCTTCCCCTGGCCAGCAGAGGCCGGGACTCCCCTCAACAGCCTCCCCTGCATCCATACACACACACACCATGGGTGACTTCTCAGCTCCTTTACCCCTCCAGGGACAGATGGCTACTCTTAGGTAGCCCTAGGGCCCACAGAGGTGGCTTCACCGCCAGTGCTTTCGCAAATCCTGAATCACAGCATCCCAGGCCCCTCAGAAGGCCCTGCTGCTGCCATAGGCTGCTGGGGGAACACTTGGAATGTAGAGAGAATCAAGTGTTCAGTGCGGGGGAAGCAGATGAGGGCTGCAGGGGGCAGTGAAGACTGGCCCCGAGCTGGCTCCCAGGTCATCATACCTGATGGGGAAGCATTCTCCTTTCCAAAGCCATGGCTCTTTACTTGTCCTGGTGCCTGAGACTTTGGGCTTAAAGAGCCAGTCTACTTAGTCCTTGAGGTTTCCTAGACTCTTTTCTTGTCCCTTTCTGTGACTTTCTCTGAGTAGGTCCACTGGAGGATTTGATTTACATGATTCACAGATCTTAAGCAGGGTTAAGGGTTACACTTCATTCCTTATGACTCAGAGGCTTTTGAAGGAGCCAGAAGTGGGCTGACTCCCAGGGACTAGTGGAAGGTAGCCTTTCTGATACTTTCTGGAGGGTGATTCCCTCAGGAAAAACCCACATCCTTACTGTGATCTACAAGCCTCTCTGATCTCATGTCCATGCTTGGACCCTAGTTTGTTTCCTTCCAGCTACTCGAGCCCCTGCGCTGCTCCTCAAACACGCTGTGCCACACGCATGCTATTTATGCTCTGAAACTGGAAAGCTCTTTGCCAAAATGTAGTCTGCGATCTCAGGTCAGGTATTTACTCAAAAGTGACCTTCTCATCCCTACCCCAATATTGATATTCATCTTGGGTTTTACTATTTTTCCTTAGCACTTGTCCCTATTCAATATATAACATACAACAAATAAGGGCAGAAACTCTGGTCTCAGGCCACTCCATTCCCCACCATATAGAACAGTGCCTGGTAGGGAGCTTATGTAAAACATAAGTGACTATACAGTTGATAAGACTATATAATTGAAATTTGCTGAGTAGAATTTAAATGTTTCACCAAAGATACATATATGCATACATACTCTATACATAGGGAAAAAATCATGTGTAAAGAGAAAAATAAAAGGGTTTCAAAGACAAAAACAAAACAGTGCCTGGCACATACCAGGTACTCAATAAAATAGTGATTAAGTGAATGCATAATTATGTTCAGGGTGCTCAGACAGGACCCCACCAATCATCAAACCAGGAAGGGATTTGGTCTCAGCTTCTGTGTGGCTGAGGCATTTCTTAAGATGTTCCAGAGCAGCAGTCCCCAACCCTTCTGGCACCAGGGACTGGTTTCTTGGAAGACAGTTTTTCCACAGACTGGGGGGATTAGAGGGGATGGTTCTGAGATGATTCTCATAAGGAGCGAGCAATCTCGGTCCTTCGCACGTGCAGTTCACAGAAGGGTTCATGCTCCTGTGAGAATATAATACCACTGCTGATCTGATGGGAGACGGAGTTCAGGCAGTAACGTGAGTGATGAGGTTGTGTTTATAGTCACTCAGTCGTGTCTGATTCTTTGTGACCCCATGGACTGTAGCCTAGACTGTAGCCTGCCAGGCTCTTCTGTCCATGGGGATTCTCCAGGCAAGAATACTGGACTGGGTTGCCATGCCCCCCTCCAGGGCATCTTCCCAACCCAGGGATTGATCCCAGGTCTCCTGCACTGCAGGCGGATTCTTTACCTGCTGAGCCCCCAGGGAAGCCCGACTGATGAGGAGCAGCTGTAAATACAAACGAAGCTTCGCCTGCTCACTCACTGCTCACTGCCTGCTGTACTTCTGAGGGTCGAGGACCCCTGCCCTAGAGCATCCAGGTTATTCCCTCCACCACCAAGAGTGGGTCTCAATATGATGGCACTGGATGGGCTTCAGTTCAGTTCAGTTCAGTTCAGTTCAGTCGCTCAGTCGTGTCTGACTCTTTGCGATCCCATGAATTGCAGCACGCCAGGCCTCCCTGTCCATCACCAACTCCTGGAGTCTACCTAAACCCATGTCCATTGAGTTGGTGATGCCAGCCAACCATCTCATCCTCTGTTGTCCCCTTCTCCTCCTGCCCTCGATCTTTCCCAGCATCAGGGTCTTTTCATATGAGTCAGCTCTTCACATCAGGTGGCCAAAGTATTGGAGTTTCAACTGTTGGTGGGAATGCAAACTAGTACAGCCACTATGGAGAACAGTCTGGAGATTCCTTAAAAAACTGGAAATAGAACTGCCCTATGACCCAGCAATCCTACTGCTGGGCATACACACTGAGGAAACCAGAACTGAAAGAGACACATGTACCCCAATGTTCATCGCAGCACTGTTTATAATAGCCAGGACATGGAAGCAACCTAGATGTCCATCAGCAGATGAATGGATAAGAAAGCTGTGGTACATATACACAATGGAGTATTACTCAGCCATTAAAAAGAATACATTTGAATCAGTTCTAATGAGGTGGATGAAACTGGAGCCTATTATACAGAGTGAAGTAAGTCAGAAAGAAAAACACCAATACAGTTTACTAATGCATATATATGGAATTTAGAAAGATGGTAATGATAACCCTGTATGTGAGAGAGCAAAAGAGACACAAATGTATAGAACAGTCTTTCGGACTCTGTGGGAGAGGGAGAGGGTGGGATCATTTGGGAGAATGGCATTGAAACGTATAATATAAGAAACGAATCACCAGTCCAGGTTCGATGCAGGATACAGGATGCTTGGGGCTGGTGCACTGGGATGACCCAGAGGGATGGTACAGGGAGGGAGGTGGGAGGGGGGTTCAGGATGGGGAACACATGTACACCCGTGGCAGATTCATGTTGATGTATGGCAAAACCAATACAATATTGTAAAGTAAAAAAATAATAATAATAAATAAATGATAAATGGTTAAAAAGAAAAGTATTGGAGTTTCAGCTTCAACATTAGGCCCTCCAATGAACACCCAGGACTGATCTCCTTTAGGATGGACTGATTGGATCTCCTTGCAGTCCAAGGAGACTTCTCCAGCACCACAGTTCCAAAGCATCAATTCTTCGACACTCAGCTTTCTTTATAGTCCAACTCTCACATCCATACATGACTACAGGAAAAACCATAGCCTTGACTAGACGGACCTTTGTTGGTAAAGTAATGTCTCTGCTTTTTAATATGCTGTGTAGGTTGGTCATAACTTTCCTTCCAAGGAGTAAGCGTCTTTTATTTTCATGGCTGCAGTCACCATCTGCAGTGATTTTGGAGCCGCCACTCTCATGCTGTTCATAAGGTTACAACCAATTATAGTGGATGAGGAGAAATGTGTCCTCTGCCCCTTTGAATACCTTTCTGCTAAGCACCTCAAACTCAACTCATCCAAAACTGGTGGCCCCCTGCCCCTAGCCTGCTCCTCTTCCTTAGTGTCTAGTTCTGCCATCCACCTAGTACCCAGGACTGTGAAACCTGCACCATCTGTAACTCTCTCTGCCTTCACCTTGTCTTGCAAATTCATCTCCAACCCTGTTGACCACCTTTTCACAAATGAGTGAATATTTAGCAAAATATTTCTTCATTCATTCTTTGAGTGCTGTTCTTTGTCTCCTCACCAAGAATATAAGCTCCATGAAGCAGGGGATCTTGTCCTGTTCCCTGCTGTACCCTCAGAGCCTACAACAATGTATGGCATTTAGCAAGGATTTAATACATATCAGCTAAATGCCTGATTGTATTATACAGGATAATATTCATTTGCTTTATTATGGCACACAGGCCTTTACATGTGGCTCTCTTCCTCTCCAGCCTCACTTCTCACTCAAACATCTCATAGTCCCCCAGGTACCCCATGTTCTCATAGTTTTGTACCCCCTTGCCCTTGTCTACCTGATTCCTTCTCTTTGAAAACTTAATCATGTCCTCTAGTAACCCTCTCCTCACCCCAACTGCCAGCTGCGTTAGGTACTTCTGTTTTTGTGCTTATTTACCCCATAGCAATTATGATGAATTATTAATATCATTATTGAGCTATTATCTGTTGTGCTAAACATCCTGCAAATGTGATCTCGTTCAACCCTTAAGATAGCTCCCAAAACCAAGTATTATCCCCATTTGTCATGTTAAAAAATGAGTCTCTCTCAATCCCACGTCTCCTTACAGCTACCATTCCATATTTTTGCTCCTTTTTATGGGAATAAAGTTGTTTTAAAAAAAGTTAAAACAAACTTCGGCTTCCAGCTCAGCACCCTGTCCTACTCAGATTCCTTTGCTGGGTCTCTCGTCTCCCCAGCATATGAAAGTCAGAGGACCACATGGCAAATCTTTTTCTCTCACTCCTCTTGTGGTCTCATTCAGTTTAGTGGCTTTAAATCCCGCCTGTAACTCCCTAGCTTGAATCTCTCCCCTTAATTCATTTATCGGACTGCTCACTTAACATCCCCCCTTAGATGTCTAGTAGCTATCTCAATTTTAACATGAGGAAAATGTTAAGATGCTCTGCCCCTCCAAAATCCCCCTGCTCGCCATCTCAGTTACTGGCAACGCCATTCTCTCTGTGACAAGCTAAATATGCTGGAGGCATTCTCTACTCCACGCTTTCTTGTACCTTCGTCCGATGCATCAGCAAATCCTGTTGGCTCAGCCTTCAAAATATTTCCAGAATCCAACCACTTCTCATCACTTCCCTACTACCCTAGCATCCATTTTTACTTTTTTGCTGAAAGTATTGCAAGAGCTTCCCAACTAGTCCCCAGCCTGTACCTTTGCTCCTCACCCTAGTAGCCAGCGAGCCTGTTAACACTTAGATCATGCCACTCCCCGGCCCCAAGCCCTCCAGTGGCTTCCCCTCTGCAGTCTAATCAAAGCCTGAGTCCCTCCAGTGGCCTACGAGGCCCTCTAAGTCTGCTGCAGGTCTGCCCCTCAGACTATCTCCTGCCGCATCTCCTTAGAACACCCCATCCCAGCCTCTCTGGCCGCATGGTGTCTCTAAAACACCAGCCTCACTCCCACATCAAGGCTTTTACACTTGCTGTTCCTGTTCACTCTTCCCCCAAACACCTGTAGGGATCACTCACTCCCTTCCTCCAGGGCTTTGTTCAAACATTACCTTCAGTGACACCTTTTTACAACCATCCTGTTTAAAATTACAACTTCCACAACTTCCCTCCTACCCCACAAACACCTCAGGCCTTCCTTTTTCTCTAAAAGATGTATCACTATTGAATTTCTATTCTGATTGCCTGTTTCTCCACCCTAGAATGTAAACTCCATGAGGTGGGGCTCTTTCTATGGTTTATTTGCTCCTGCATCCTGCAGCACCCAGAGCAGAGCTTGGTACCCTGTGGGGGCACTGTTTGTGCTGACTAAATAACAGATGAGAGACATAAAAGCTCAGTCAGCTTCTTACCCAAGGTCTTCCTAGTAAGTGGTGTGTTACATTCTAGAGCCCTGCCCTGGGTCCTAAGCCTAAGTGAAGCTTCCCTGTTGGTCGCTCATCAGGCAGAGAGCCAGAGGAGAGCCCTCTCCTGACGGTGCAGGCTTCATCCTCCTCACCGGGTGGGAACAGTCCTGGCTTCACAGGGTTTTAGGACACATGGAGGTATCTTCCTATCTGTTCAAATTGTTTGGGAAACCCTCCTCCCTGGAAACCATCCTGGATAGTAAGAGAAGAGCAGAGGTCTCCCTATCCATATTATCTGAACAGGGCTATACCATCCCACCGTGGATTGTTCCTGCTCATCCACCAGACTGTATATAGCCTGGTACAGAAGTTACTTGCTCACATCATCATGATCCTGAATCAGGAGTTTTTGGAAAGGGGTTCTCTGTACTTTTTCTTTGTATGGCATCTAAGACAGAACTTAAGGCCCTCAAGGTAAGCTTTCTGCTATGGGAAAACTTTTCTGCAAACGATGGTAGAATTCTCAAAACAATCAAAACTACATGAAGTACATAAGCACAAAAGAAACCAAAAGATGGATGACAAAGACGGAGTGGAAGAAGGAGACCTCAGGGAGGGGAGTTACCACACAAAGGATTAGGGGTGACCATGAGGATATACAGGTCAAAGGGCAAGCTAGGACCATCATTGGTATTAAAATCACTGACTTGATCCCAGCTCCTATCCTAAACAGAGGTATCACTTACTAGTAGCTCTCAGACTTTAGCATAAGACCAAGTCAGACAAAGGCAGTATATACACACAGCAAGGACTCTGCCTTAGATTCAGAAATCAACCCCACTGAGGTCATGCCATTTTATCTGAGGCCTTGATCTACTGCATTCTGTCCACTATTAGGGTACAGAGTGCAACCTCCTTCCCTCCTTGGCTGGCCTTTCGCCCTCCCTTGACTGGCCAATACCTCAGGAACCTACCAGTAGTAGCGTCTGGCCATCCCTAGGCCTCCCATAAATTGTAGGGGACCAGGTCAAAACAATCACGCGTTAAAAAGCTAGTTATTGCTGCCACATGAAAGGAAGGCCGGAGAGGCAGCTGGAGTAGACCAAACAGACCAAGACAATGAGAAGTTACGGGAATGGAGAAGGATGGTTCTGAATGACGCTTCTGAGGAGACGCCGGCAAGAACTGGTAACGCTCTGGAATGGAGCAGGAGGAAGGCAGTGAAGAGGGCTCTGAGTGAGGTACAGCAATGGTCCTGCCACCACACAGCACGATGGCTGTCCTTTCCACTCTTCACTACTAGCACTCAGCTCCTCTAGGGTAATAAGCATACATCCTAGGTAACAAATGACAGACAGATTTCGTCAAATCACAGACAAAGTACATCAATCTGCATTGGCAATTTTTAATGTTTCACTGGTGTAGAACTGAAATTTGTATTTAAAGGCAAGAAAGGAAGGAAAGGCAGTTATGACAGCATGAATTCATAGGTAAAAGATGCTGGATAAAATCACAGGACTGTTCCTTAGGAAAATAAATAATGCAGTACTAAACCAGAGGCTTGTTTTTATTGTTTCTATGTAGAGACATCATCCAAACATCAGCTAAGCAAAAGACTTTCTGGCCAGAGGCCAAGCGCACACAGTTGATCCCACTTTGGAATAAATGCCCAGAAGGTATATACATCACCAGTGGGTGGGACTCTGGGCACAAAGTTGGGTCTCATTCAGAAAGTGAACAGAGATTTGAGTCAAACATGCAGCTTCAGAAACTGGAAATCTTTCATGACGTTTGTTTTGAAAATAAAAATTGCCTGCATATCAAGAACTATAATTTTCTAAAATGGAATTAGGCCTGATTAAATAAAATAGTACTCATGACTTACTGATAAAAATTAGAAAAATAAAAACAGAAACTTTTCTGTCCAAAGAGATAGAAAATTATATTTTTTCCTGTAACATCATAAGAGAATCATCAGTATTTCACCCTTATGTCTCTTAAAATGTCACTTCTTCTTTCCACAATTCTCCCACTTTTAACAGCAAAACCTGTTCAATATGGCAAGTTTTGCTAAGTAAAAGGATGTACTATTTATTGAATACTTAAGAGTATGAATGAAAAAAGCTGAATGTTTGGGATAATACTATATTACCCCGAATGGGATCATACCCACCAGGTGGAAAGAAAGATAAAGACTGAAATTTTCTAAAAAACAAAAAGAAAAACCAATGATTTAAAATACTCTGTACATAATTTCTAATTTCAAAACATTATTAGAAATTCCTAATCAATGTATAACAAGAGAGGGAACAGAGAAATTTGGTAGAATAGTAGAAACCATATTTCTAACTACTTTCAGTTGTATAATATCAGCCTTATGAATTATTAATTTTTTTTCCTTATTTAAAACACTGATTGGCCAGCTTAAATCATAACAGCATAAAAGTAGAAATAAGTTTCAACTTAGGTATGAGCACAGTGATTCGGACCACTGTTTCTGCCTTACAGAGAGAATTCAGAGGTGGTGTTCCCTTTTAAACATGTGCCCCCAAATACCTTATATGCAGGTTCCATACAAACATGTAAATAAAACAAGTTCTGTATTTTCTGAAATAATTTTACAAGTTGATGGTAAACTAGATTTTAAAGATAAAACTATGCCTTTAAAAACATTAAGCCTCAAAATTTCATCCAGTGTTTTCTTTAAGAAATGGATTATTAAAATCATTTTTGAAATGAGATATTAAATGTATTTAAAGCTTGGCTTTTCTGTACTTAATCATTTTTCCTTAAAAAAAAAAGTTAAAAACATCAAGAGCCAGAACATGCTGCCAGGACAGAAAATAATCAGAAATGTCTTCAGTTGCAGACCCTGGGCAACTCAGTCTTGTTTTGAATTTTTCAGAGCTTGAAGTCTCTCTAGTAGTGGAGGATGAGAATAATGCCACATGGAAAACAACCAGTCAGAAACAGGGAATCCCAAGTTGTCTTTGTTTAGTTTGATTAAAGCAGAATATAAGTCTTTGGCCTTCCCAAGTTTCTTGGCAAATGCATCGGCTTGAAACTCAAATCTGCGGCTGAGGACTGTTAGGCAAAAAGAAAGAACCTGAAAAAGGAAATAAAAGCATTTTAACCACTTCCCCTCTTTGTTGTCACTAAAGCTTTCATGAGCCAATACTGCAGAGGAAGTTCAGCTCAGGACAAGAGAAACAGCAAGCCAAAAGAAACCTCACTTGTATTTTGGAGACCCTAGGGTGGGGGAATTACTAGAAATTGAGCCTTTCCCTCTTTAAGCAAATAGACCAGAAACAGACATATATCCAAAGACACGTCAATCTTAATGAAGAGATACTGACTTCTGAGGACCTGCCGTGGGCCAAGCACTGAGTCGGCGTGTTACGTTCTCCAGCAATCCTACAAGGTGATGACTCTTACTCCTGTTTTACAGATGAAGAAGGGGTATCCCAGAAGTGAGACAACTTATTTGTGGTCACACAACTAGAAGGTGGTAGTGCTGACATTCTTGATGACTCCAAAGCCCATGATACCGTCTTTCTCAGAGGTAAGATATGGTGATTTATATTCAAACTCTTTTTTTCATTAAAAAAAAAAAATTCTTGCTTACTTATCCACCTTTAGATGTTAAAAACAGTCTTCACTGAGAATATTCTAATATATATATATAAATATACATGTGTAGATGTATATACATGTGTACACACACACTATAGCCTCTAATGATGGCCTCAAAAGAGAATTTTCTAGAGTGTTCTGAACTATGATAGCTTCATTAGAATAAATATTCAGTCTCTGAGGGTGACTACTAGGAAGGGGACAAGTTTCATTTGAAAATAGAAATTTCTGAGGGAAAAATTATTTATTTGCATACTGAAGTATTAATATTATAGGTTGGATGACATGATGTCTATTTCTTACCTTAAAATACATCAGGCAATAAAGCAAAAAGAAAGTTTAAAGTCTCTCAACTGTACCTCATATTGCCATCAGCAGATCCAGAGCTTCAACATTAAGTCTGGGAGCTCCTGATATCTTCTTAGACATGTTCAAAGCGAATATCTGGCTCCTACCTGAAATGTCTTTCCAAATCCTGAATGTACTTTTTGGGTTATAATCATTAACTAATCTGTCTGTCTATGTGTCTCCTGACTTCAAGTGTCCCAGGGCAGCTGTCCCTTGAACCTCACTGTGATACAAATAAGCCCTGAGCAGATACTCGCCCGTGCCCATCTGCTCCACTGTAGGTTTTCAAGCCCTTCTTGATAAGGCATGTTTCCCGTTTCCCAAGAAAATCTTTCTCATTATGACCTCTTAAATGCGGACATTAAACATATGGTTTTCTGTTTAAATACTTAAGTCTTTTTGAAATGAATACCCTGGGCTCACTGAGGTTTTTAAAACAGTTGCTAATATCTCCAAATTAATTATATTTCAAATCACTCTAATATCCCACATTTACTTAGCTATTTTTTGAAGTGAACTCAACTACTCAAAATATAAGGAGATAAAACCAAAAATTGAGAGGCCAAATTCGATACCCAAAGCAGACTAACATTACTGGTGCCTTACTTATCAGAGGACACTTATACACTCAATCAGAATCCAGCAACTTTTACCTAATGAATTTGATTATCTGATTTCCCAGCCTATAGTTGGTTGAAGAAGAAAATTAGAAACAAACAATGACCATATCAGAAAGGTACACTGACATTAGCAAGGATTATCAGCTTGACAGTCACAAGAGATTATAAGAAAATTAGTTATATAAATAGCATGACTGCATAATGAACAGAGGATTCTGGGACATTTCATACACATAGCTCAGTGTCTTTAAGGCATTCCTGAATTGTGAATGAAGACAGAAATGACAATATCATTATGGTGGTAGTTTAGTAACTAAGTTATGTCCCATGGACTGTAGCCTGCCAGGTTCCTCTGTTCATGGGATTCTCCAAGCAAGAATACTGGAATGGGTTGCCATTTCCTTCTCCACAATATCATTACAAGCGGTTCTATAACCTCTTTAAGAAGTAACAATCAGCATATAGCACTTTATAAGTATTCTCAACAAAAGTTAAAAAATTAAAACATTTAAAGTTTAATGATAATAAATCTTACTTCTCTGGAAAATGAATGTAGATTCTGTGGACAATGCTATACAAACATGATCTCTTCCTCCCTGCTTTTCTTTCCTGGTGCCTTATACCTCACCCTACCCCCACCTTTTCAAGAGAAAGTTAAAATCTTAACTCTATAACTTGTCCCAAAGAAAGAATTCTTCTGAATGGAGATATCTCAAGATCCCTGACCTCTTGGGTTACTCTGGAAGCCTAATCAATTAGTATGTTGCCATCACTGGATTTATTCATATACAGTCTCATTAATCCATGTCTTATAACATATATGGCGTTCCCCTACTGAGCAGTCATGGAGCAGTGGTTCTCAAACTTTGCTTGCCATAAAACATCCAACTTTGCTTCAGAGGGTCTGGAGTCAGATGCTAAGTCTGTTCTGAAGCAGGTGGTCAGGAAATGCAACCAGAGGAACACTGTCATACAATCTCTCTTATCCAGTCATACACACACTCAATTATCAGTTGTTTTGTCCCCTCACATACAGATTTTCGCCAGCACTTGACGAAATGTGGTCTAGGAGATAGTGTTCCAATAGTTAATTTCCATCTACCAAGTCTCTGAGGTACATTGAGGTTTTCACCACTAAAGTCTAATTCTCCACTTTTTTTCCCTAACAATATAGAAGCACATTTATTTGGGACTGGGTTTCTGCTACCTTCTTACATGGCCAGTAAATCAAGGGACTAAACTTGTTTGTTAAAACTATAGTTTTTTTTTTTTTTTCACTACTCTCAAGGTTCTAGATTTGAAATAGACAAGAAAATATGTGAGATAATTTTAAAGATTATACATTACCTCATTATAAGGTGAAAAAATAAACTGGAAGATGATCAATAGTCCAATCAGAGTGGGCTGGCTGTCATTAAAACCAAATGCAACAAAAAGCTCCTTTCGACCAATTAATACAGCAAACAAGAAAAAACACAGGAAAGAATTCATCTAGAAAGAAGGATACAAAATTTCTAAGTTACTACTAAGCTAATTTCATTGTGGGATCAGTAGAACAAGACATCAGGATGGGATTTTAAGAACAATGTTAGCGTGACCACAGAAAAAGTTACTTAGGTGGTTTTATAGTTTTACTTTTATTCTAGAAGTAGAGAGGGTCTGAGTTGAGGGTATATATATACACTAATTCATTATTAGTGAGCAAATATTGGTTTAGCTGGGTGATTAGGGCCTTGGCACAAACTAGAGTATGGATAACAAGGAGATGTGGAAAAGAGGTATGTGGGAAAACTTCCAAAACTAGCCCAGAGTAGATAATACTTAGGTCTAATGAGAATCTTCACCGAAACTATTCCACAGCAGAGGAGGCTCTGTCAACGCTCAGGTGGAGAAGATGCCTGTTCTGTGGATGTTGGCCAGTTTCTGTGCCCAGCCACTCTAGGACTTGGCCAACTGCTCATGAACAGAGGGGCCATGGTCACAGGGATAGATTCAATGATTAATCAACAACGCAGACCTTCCCCACTGGCTCCAGCTGAAGTGCCCCATCTATTAGAAGAGGCAATCAACTCCAGCCCTGATGAGGTACCTCTGGGATCAGCCCACTACCCTCACAGTAGGCTACTGGACCCCTTCTTTCATGAACGGAGCAGTGATTTTCCTTATTAAATTGAGTACTTAAATACACTTGCATTTAGACTTATTTAATGTCTTACTCACTGCCATGTATCCATAGAACATAGCTTCCAGCCAAGGCACTCATTTTTATACCTACAGATGTAAGGCAACAGAAGAATGCCTATAGGAGCAGGTACACAAGTCTTCCCATGTGATCCATCACCCAGAACCAGCTGACCTTTTAGAAAGCTACCAAGACATTAAAGACGCATCTGAGACCATACATGCTCAGAATCAGTCCAAAAAACAAGAGTGCTATTTCACTCAGAGCCTGAAAACTATCGTCACTCTGTTGGTTTAGCGGTATAAATACCCAAAGAGGAATGTTACAGAAAGTATTTTCTTCTTTATAATTACTACTTTTTGCAGTTTATTTTCAATGTTTGTACAATGACTTTTTTAAAAGAGAAAAAATGTTTTTTTAAAAGCATTTTAATGCCCAACTTATCTAGGCTCACTCCTTTTGATCTTCACAGCTCCTGCAGCTGAGCAACTGATAACAACAATAAATATTTATGTAGTACTTGCCACATTTCAGGTACTACTCCAAACTCTTTGCATGTATTAACTTATTTAATTCTTTCAGTCTTATGAGGCATCATCACTCAACAAGGGAATGGAGGCAGAGAGAGGCTCAGGAAGTTACCTGAGGTCACAAAGGCAGTAAGGCAACAAGCTGTGATGTGAGGCTTGGCTGCAGAGTCTGTCTCCACTTCTCTACTATGGGAACTCTCATGCCTGCTATACTTATTTGACTCTCCTGCCATAAAAAGAGAATTGTCAGGACTTCCCTAGTGGTCGGGTGGTTAAGACTCTGTGTTTCTACTGCAGGGGGCATGGATTCAATCCCTGGTTGGAGAAGCTGGCAGTGTGGCCAAGAAAAAGGGGTAGGGAGAGAATTACTCCAGACTTACCTGGCTAATAACGATATTTTTGACTGTGTGTCCCAACTTCCAGTGCCCCAGTTCATGGCCTAGTACAGCAAGCACCTCCTCATTTTTACATCCTTGTTTCTTATTCTGAATCAAAGAACAAATTGAAAACAAACTATCAAGAAGCCTCAAAAAGTTTATACCTTTTAACCAAGTAAGAGTCCTTTTTAGAGTCTAACTTAAGGAAACAATCAGACTTTCGTGTAAAACTGTTCATTCACTGAACAAAACATTCCTCCAGCCACTCCACATTAGATACTGGGTTAAGCTCAAATATAGACTCATGAACAAGACACACATATTCTGACTGCATGAGTCTAATTTAGGTTAGAAAAAATATAAATCTTTATCAATAGGACATGAGCTAAATAAATCATGACAAAGTCATGTAACAGCCATATTATAATCCCACTGGAAATTTTGCTTTCAAAGATTATTATAACATGGGAAACTGCTCATGATAGTGCCAAACAACATTTATATTATACATCCATTAGAAATGTTTTGAAAGAGTATGTTCTGACATGGGAAAATGGTTCATTAGGTGAAGAAAGCAGGAAACAAAACTAAAAATAAATAGTATGATTCCAATTATGAAAAAGACCAATGTATATGTAAGAATACACAAATAAAGAAAACAGACTGAAAGTATATCAAAATGTTAACAGTTTTTTCTGTACGGTAGAAATACAGTGATGTTTAACTATCTCAGATTATTCCTATTTTCCAAATTATCTACAAATAAGTACATGTCACTTGTGACCAAAATCACCATGAATTGCCATTTTAAAAACTGAGACCTCCAAGTTAAAATGGCAGAAGGAACATTTGCATCTAATTTTATTCCCTCCAAAAACCCCAGTAAAACTACAATCAAGAGTTTGTTTTGTTTTGTTTTAAGACATAAACAGGATAGGGAAAATAGGAGAGCTGGCAATAGTAACAAGATTTTGGAAGCAGGAAAGCAGACAGATAAATAAAAATAGACTAGGCAGGTCAAGAAAGTTGAATCATAAGCCAGCAGTGGAGAAAATATATAGAACCAGTCAGATCTACACTGCAGTGTCTTCAAAGGACCCAGGTACTTCTGAAATGAGAGGAACCGGAAAGAGCTTGTGGCAAATATAAGAACTGGGTGAGAGCTGTTTGAGAAATGGTACAGATTCCTCTCCAACTCCACACTCAAGCAAAAGGCAATTGCTTGTCCCTCATCCTGGTAAAAGCCTGAAAGATCACTTTGGATAGGGCAAAGAAAAGGACACTTCAACTGGAAGTTCGACATAGTTGAAGGCCTGGGTACACCAGCAACAGACCATGGATTTGCTCACCTAACAGTATGTATGGTACACTGACTACTGGGCACTCCCTCTCCCAAGCTAGCCCTCTCCCCATACCTGGCTCTCAAAACACTGCCCTCCCAGCAAAAGACTGGAAGAGTACTCCTTGGGAACTCTGATCCCTCTACCAGGAAAGACCAGGAATTCCCCAACTGCAAGCACCCCTAGGACATACCACAGTGAAGCTCAAAGTTCATAAGCCTTATCTACAGGCCCAGAGAATCCAACCAGCTTTTTAGTCCCATTCTCTTACTAAACTGAAAGAAAGTGAAAGTTGCACAGTCGTGTCTGACTCTTTGCGATCCATGGACCACATCCTGCCTGGCTCTCCCGTCCATGGAATTTTCCAGGCAAGAGTATTGGAGTGGGTTGCCATTTCCTTCTCTAGGGAATCTTCCCGACCCAGGGATTGAACCCAGGTCTCCTGCACTGCGGGCAGATTCTTTCCCAAATGAGCCACTAGGGAAGCCCATTCTCTTACTAAGGAGTAGACAAACAACTGTATATATTATAAGATGTACAAGATAAGGGTCAAGATGGAAGACCAGATACAGAAAAATGCAATATGGAAGAAACAAATTACCTAAGGAGAAAACTTAGAGAGATACTGCTTTCATGGAAAAACTGAAGATACTATAAAAAATGGGAAATTCAGGACTTCCCTGGTGGTCCAGTGGTTAAGAATCCAACTGGCAATGCAGAGGACACAGGAAGATTCCACACATTTCAGGGCAACTAAGCCTGTGCACCACGACCACTGAGCCTGTGCTTTAAAGCTTGTGCTCTGCAATAAGAGAAGGCACTGCAGTGAGAAGCCTGTGCAGTGCAACTAGAGAGCAGCCCTCGCCGGTCGCAACTAGAGAAAGCGTGTATGCAGCAACAATGACTTAGAGCAGCCAAAAAAAAACCTAAAAATAAATTTAAAAAAAAAGGGACAGAGAAAAATAATGCTTAGAAATTAAAGCTTAATAGAATGATTGGAACATGATGTATCTCCCAGAAAATAGAAGAAAGAGATAAGCAAATGGAAAAGCATGTAAGAAAAAGTAAGAAAGTTCAGTATAAGGAAGCCAACATTCAAATAATAGGAACTCTGGAAAGAAAGAACAGAAAAAATAGAGAGGAGAAAATCATCAACAAAACAATTCTAATAAGTCTCCTAGAACCAATGAACTTCAATTTCCAAATTAAAAGGGCCAAATACATACACAATGGGTAAAAACAGACTCACAAGGTTGTACACTGGAAACTAGTATAATATTGTATATCAACTATACTTCAGTTTTAAAAAACAAAAGGCACACACCAAGGTATGTGAAATTTCAGAACACAGAGAAAAGATTCAACAATTTTCCAGAAGAATAAAATAAGGTAATATACTAAGGATCAGTAATTTGAATGGTTTCAGACACCTCACCAGCAATGTTGGAGTCAAGATGGTGATGGAACAGTGCCTTCACAATCCTGAAGAAAAAGTATTTTCAATCTAGAAATCTAAACCCCTATCAGGTGACAGGAAAAAAATGTGACAGAAAAATGAAGGCATTTTGATGCAAGAACTCAAAAACTTTACTATGCAACCTTTCTCAGGAAGGTGCTGGAGGATGTTCTTTAGTAAAATGAAGGAGTAAATTAAGAACAAAAAGTCATGGAATACAGAACATAGGAGACCCAGTGAAGGAGAGAAGTGAAAGGAATCTCTAAGAGTTAAGGGCAAGCCCAGGATGGCAACTGTACACCAGATAAAAGAGGGAGGCCCATTCAGATTTAAACAATGTGGCTCAGAAGACAATCTGTTGAGGACTGCCGTGATCGCACTCTTTCAGTCACCATGGCATCCTTTTAACCTGAAGAAACTTGTAGAAGATGTACACTATTGAGAGAACACAGTAGATCAACATGGATTTCAACCTAAAGAAAAGGAAAAGGAATACACGAGTGACCTGGTGGTCCTGCAGCTAAGACTCAGTGCTCCCAAAGCAGGGGGCCTGGGTTTGACCCCTGGTAAGGGAACTAGATCCCACATGCCACCCCACACGCCGCAACTAAGACCTGGCACAGCCAAATATAAAAGAATAACCACAGGGGAAGTCTACTATGAGAGATGGAGAGCAGGACTTAGAGAAATACCCCAAAGAAAGAGAACAGAGCTCTCTCCCAGGGTGTAGGAGGGATGAGGGGGACTAAAACTAATAAGGTTAATGATGCAATTAACCTTGTAGGAAATTATATTGAGAGACAGTAGAAGTTGTGCGAAGAATTAGCAGAAAGAAAAAGGAACACTAAGCACTTTTTTTTTTTAAGGAATTATTAAGCAAGAGGCAAAAAAAGGTAACATATTCTCAGCAGTGAAAAGGTACAATATTGTTTAACAATAATGTTTTCAATACTGTTTTGATACTGGTTGAAAGACAGACATAAAACAGACTTATGGATGGGGTGGGGGGTGGGGTGCGTGGGGCGGGTGGAAGGAAAGAGTGGGATGAATGGAGAGTAGCGTGGAAACAGCACACTGCCGTATATAGAAGATAGCCAGTGGGAACGTGCTATATGGCTCAGGGAACTCAAACTGGGGCTCTGTGACAACCTAGAGGGACAGGATGGGGCGGGAGGTGGGAGGGAGGTTCAAGAGAAAGGGGACATATATATACCTACAGCTGACTTATGTTGCTGTATGGCAGAAACCAACACAATATTGTAAAGCAATTACCCCTCAATTAAAACTAAATTAAACACACACACACACACACACAAGCACTGCAACTGGACTATACTGGAAGAATTGGGGGAAGGCAGGAGCAGAGCACATGTTAGGCCAAGAGCTAAATCCTTGTCTACTATGATTAAAAGGCAAGGTAGTGTCAGTAGATAATAGTATACATATATTGTATATATAAATGATATGCATAAATGTCAGAAGAAGCTAACAGAGGTGAAATCTGTAAGGAGAGGAGCCTGACGGGGTGAGAGGCATAGAGAAGGGAGGAACATGAAACTACTATATTTCATTATATGCCTTTTTGTACTCTTTTAAACAATATGTTTGTATTACTTTAATAAAGTTAAATTTAATGTTAAAATTTACTGGCGTTCTACTTCCCTAATTTTACCATAGCTCCTCAAACCAACATTAAAAATACGTATATGTAAATACATATATATATACACAAAAATATACATACACACATGCATACATCTATTTTTCTCTTTCAACACACATGAAGAATAGGCCAGGAAAGATTTAAAAAATAACAACAAATGTTGCTAACATGTACCAAACACTGACTATGTACCAGACCCTCTGCTATATACTGTATTATTTATACATCATAATCATGATATGAAATAAGTATACTTATTACCACTTTACAGACGAGAAAATCTAGGTACAGAGAGGTTAGCTAATTTTCCTATGGCCACACAGCCAATAAACAGAAAACTCGGGATTTGAAGCCAAGTAGTCTGATGCCAGAGACCTGTGCTTTCAATTTTCACACAAGTGTAGATAGAAAAACAAATTATTCAACATTTATCACATAAACAATTTTTAGTTAACAGATATGTAATCATTTGTATATTGTTATAGTATTGCTTTTAAAATAAACGTAAATGGTAGGTGGTCATATGAATGATACAATATAATGTTTACAAAGCCAAATAAAACTCTCGTTTATAAACTTTCCAGGTTCAAAAAAATAAATAAATAAATAAACTTTCCAGGTTCAATTTAAATAGTGCCAAGACACAATGAACAATTTCTTACACACACACTCGCATGTGCATACCTACATTCACTCACCAATACACACACACACTCTGAAAAACATCTAAAAAATGCTTAAAAGGTAAAACAAATATCCTTTTAAACATACAGTTTAGTTTATTTTAAAGTAAGGAAAAGCCAAAGCTGAGGAGTTGAAATTAACATTCCTTGTATAAAACTATGAATGGCTATCTATACTCTGAGTCAAAGAGTGAGCTAGAGGAAAAAAAATGCTGGCAAAATAACCCAATTGTGTCAAGCTTACCTAAAGTGGAGAAAAATAAGTCTCTCATTGAAATTAAAAAACATGGGATTTCCCTGGTAGTCCAGTGGTTAAGACTCCACATTTCCATTGCAGGGGCATGGATTTGATTCCTGGTTGGGGAACTAAGATTCTGCATGCCCAATGGCATGCGTGGCAAAAAAAAAAAAAAAAAATCAAAAACATTATCTGCCTGGACCAGAAAATGCCAAGCTGGCTTAGTAGCACTATGGGCAACTGATAGAAGCAAATGCAAATGCTCTATTGAGGAATGTACCCTAAACCCAGACCCCTCAAGATTCCTGAAGATTAAGATCACTGATATTATGAATTTACAGTAAAAATTATCAAATACTTCAGAAAACAAGCCACAGTAAGAGTTAGCAGAAACAATACAGGGTTGCAGTAGTTCCTTAAGACTTCAGATAATGGAACCATCAGATACAGAATATGAAATAAACATGTTTTACACAAAGAAGGGTGGGCTTCCCAGGTGGCGCTAGTGGTAAAGAACCTGCCTGCTAATGCAGGAGATGTAAGAGACACGGGTTCAATCCCTGGGTAGGGAAGATTCCCTGGAGAAGGGAATGACTACCCACTCCAGCATTCTTGCTGGAGAACTCCATGGACAGAGAAGCCTGGCAGGCTACAGTCCCCTGGGTCGCAGAGAGTCAGACACAACTGAAGCAACTTAGCACAGCACACATACAAACAAGGGAACTAAAAACATAAGAAAGGAAAAACAGGCCACCAGAAATGACTGATTTGAAAAAGAACCAAACAGAACTTTAAAACACAATGGACTGGTCAAAGAATAGACTAAACATAGCTAAAGAAATAAACTATGAACTGGAATGCGGAGCTCTAAGAGACAAATTTAAAAGTGTCAGCATCTGTGGGAGAGTGGGAGACAGAATGAGATGGTATAACATTCATCTAACTGGAATTCCAGAAAGATAAACTGGGGAGAATGGGAAAGAAGCAAAACTCAAAGATATAACCTGTGGTGGATTCATGTCAATGTATGGCAAAACCAATACAATATTGTAAAGTAAGCCTCCAATTAAAATAAATACATTTTAAAATAAATAAATGAAACAAAACAAAAAAAGATATAATGGAAAAAATTTTTTAAACTTCAGGAAAAGACATGAGTCCTTATAGTCTTTATATCCTAAGCAGGACTGGGATAAAGTTCATACTTGCACAACACAAAAATCAAAGAGAAATCTTAAGAATAACCAGAAAAGAACTAAAAAATAAATAAGTAAAAGACAACTAAGCTCAGAGAAGACTTTTTCAACAGGAACAAAGGAAACCAGGACAAAATAGAATGGTATCTTTAAAGTGCTGGGATAAATAGTTGTCAATCTTGAATTGACATCAAGAATGAGAGCAAAATAAAAACAAAACCAGAATTTTCCAAAGAAATTTCTAAAGCATATACTTCTGGAAGAAGCAAAGTAATTTCTAAAAGGAAGGTGTGAGGGATTTCCCTGGTGATCCAGTGGTTAAGACTCCATGCTTCCACTGCAAGGGATGTGGGTTTGATCCCTGGTCGGGGAGCTAAGATCACACATGCTGCATGCAGCCAAAATGAAAAAAGAAAAGAAAAATAAACAAGATAAAACTAAAATATAATATGAAAGGGCTAATTAGATCAAACTGTTTATTTAAGGTTCCTGGATTTGTTTAGGAAGCAGTGAAGATATTGTATATTTTAAGATTTTAGGCTTTGTGGGCATGATTTATTTTTAACAGCAACCATAAAAGAACAGTCACATATGAACTTCAAACCCAAATGAAAACTCAAATATAATTTTTTAAAAACCTTTCATCAGTTCTAAAACTAAAGCAGAAGGAGGTGTGTTTGGGGTGTGTTTGGGGTGGAGGTGGGGTGGGGGGATATGAAAAGGATAAAGGGGAAAAAAAGACCATAAAATAATATGGCAGAAATAATTCAAAATATATCAGTAATCACAATATATATGAACAAACAAAGCTAGTCAAAAAAAAGATAGTGTCAGTTTGGATTTAAAAGCAATCATAACAACAAAGTATATCTATGTATGAGACAAAGATACATGGTAAGGTTAAAAGTAAAAGGATGAAAGTGATATGGTGATGGCTACACATTAAGAATATACTTGAAAAACACTAAATTATACACTTTAAAATGGTTACAGTGGTAAATTCTATATCAATACTATTTTTAAAAAGTTAAAGGATGACATCCAGCAAATATTAACCAATAGGTATCTGGTGTCGCTGTATTAACACCAGACAACATCAACTTAAAAGCAAAAAGGATTATTAAAGAAAGTCACAAAAGAATGATAAAAGATTCAATTTACCTGGAGGACACATAATTCTAAAATTATATGTTCCTAATACTAATGCCTCAGGATATATTCATTCAAAATTATCAGATTTACAAAGAAAATCTGACAAATGTATCATAATAGAGAATGTTAACACATCATTATCAATTAAAAGACATCAAGCAAAGAAAATGTCAACAAAGATAAATAATAAAAAAAAGGCTTAAAAAAAAGCTTCATCTATGGGAGACTTATTAGTTCTGCAGCAAGCAAGGAGAGAATATATATTCCAAAAAGTGAAGGCTAACAGTTTTGAAATAAACTCCAGCTCCTTAAAAGAGTGAAGTACAAATAGATGAACATGGAACTGATTTTGTTTTACACACCTTAGAAAAACACAACCTAATGGGAACACAGGCAGCAAAATACTGGAATCTAGATATTCCACCAATTTTCCATTTCTTCACCAATTCCTCATCTCTAAGGAAAATGACCACTTAAAAACGAGGCTGGGTAGATGCATGAAAAAGAGGGATAGATTAAAAGTGATTGGCAAGACAGCTTTTACATTTACTATCTCTTTTCCTTTTAAACATCAGAATCTAGGTCAGAATACACTTGGTAGAGAAAGTAAAGAAAGAGCTAACTAGCCTAGTTTCTTAAATGGCTAAAAGACACTGTACCTGTACCTTCAGGGAATGGCCATCAAGAGGGAAGAACAAAGCACTAATTAATAGACATCTATTCTAAGAGATGCAACACAAAAATATTCATTGCAAGAATATTTTTAACAGTAAAAAACTGGAAACCCATATACCCAATAAGAGGGAGAATGATTTTTAATTAAAAAAAACCCAGAAACAGATATAGTAAGATGTTTATAGTTAGTTGGATTACTCATGTTTTCTACTTTATCTATTACTTTAGTAATAAGCAAAATAGGCTGCTATGTTTAATAATAATAACAGTTTCCATTCATTAAATGACCTATGTACCTGACATTGTATTATTAGATACTTTACAAACAGTTTGTTAAGCTCCACTACTACAAGGCAGCTATCATCAGCCTCATTGCTTCTTAATCTGAACTATGAATTAATCCTTTTATAAAACAAGCAGGTCTCTATTAGAAAACATAGGCTCTTGTATCTTGGTTTGATGTCTGGGTTTAGGAAGCTATTCAGAACTCAAGGAGTCATATTCAAAGATATGGAATGACAAGAGCTTAAATAAGGGTCATTTTTTGCAAAAAGGAAACTTGTTTATTTGTGGTAGATTCTTAAGATAAAATTGGATTTTCTTTTCTTCCCATGCTAATTTTACATATAAGAAAAAAAATAAGTATCTTTCTCTTTTCTATAGCACTTTTCTTTTCATAAAATAAAATTCACATGCTGATTCATTTGATCCTTACAACAGCAAGCTGGGCAAGATGAGAAGCATTATCCTCATTTTAGAGATGATGGATGCCAGAAAGTTAACATGTCTTAAGATTATCATGCTAATAAGCAGCAGGTAAAACCCAAACTCACACCTACGGATCTTGTCCTCTTTCTATTACACTTATCAACTGGGAAGACATTCACATGACCCTAGCTCTTGCTGGGGAAATACTTGTTTTCTTCTATAGAAGGACAGTTTTTATATAGTTAAATTTTTCCTTTCACTTAAAATGCTTTTGAGACAGGTTGTTCTAATTACTGAATTTGTCTTCTGAAGGATAAACTGCAGGGAGAAAGTCTCCTAGACATTTTTTAAAATGTGAATGGCCAGTATGGAGATACTCATCGAAATGTTAATAATAGTTATCTCTAAGAAGAAGGATTTAGTTTTCTTCTTTAAACATCTGCTCAAATTGAAACACTTCAGCCTCTCTACACTATCCAGACTTAAAAACATTTCTGCTTTCCCCACTGTGTTGTATCAATAGTTAGTAGGTGTACAGTAGCAGGTGCTGAATAAACCACTATGTCGTAAACTTCTGCCACACTTGTATATTTGCTGTGTGATTATTTAATATCTTTTAAAAAATAAATTCACTTTTTAAAACTTAGCCTTATCCCAAATAACAATTTTCATGAAATCATGATACACTAGTTTGATCTTTTTCCTAATATTCATTAATACAAATATAGCCATTCAAATTACAAATATTGATATCCTACCAAAATCACCTCACCTGTATACATGCACTAAAAAGCAGTACATGAGATTTGGGTCAATCTCTGACTCTCTCCTTCAGCCTCCACAACAGCAATCACCATAAGTCCTTTAAATCCATCTTTTGTTATGACTCCACACTTACTCTGACCTCTCCCTCCAGTGTAGGCCCTTATTTCATGCCTATCTTGGTTATCTTGATGCAGTAAGTCTCTAGGAGCCCCCTTTGCCTCTAATCTTTGCTCTATCATATATGTTGCCATCAAATCTTAAACTTCCTAAAATAAGCTTTGGCGTCTTTCTCCCAAGGGATATTCCTGACCCAGGGATCGAACCTGGGTCTCCTGCATTGCAGACAGATTCTTTACCGTCTGAAACACCAGGGAAGCCCCTTGGCCTCTACCCAAATCAATCGAAACTTTCCAGGTCACTGCAGACAACCACTAGAATGTCTTCAGGAAGAAGTACTTTACAAACTGGCCCAGCCTACCTTTCTATCCCCTTCTACAAGAATCCATTTATTCATTAGTCTTAGAATAGCCATTGTGCAGTTGTTTTTATAGCTTTATTTCATTACATATCTTCGTCCTGAAAAGCCCCAGCCCCAAGTCAAAATTCAAATATTTGCTCTCTTTTAAGAAATCTATCTGACCATTAGAATCTGCATTCATTTCTTAATTTCTAAAAGTCACACTATTTCAACCACTTATTTACTACCCCCTGCCTTAAACTATGATCCATATCTAGTCTTCTCTACTACAGGTTCTCTAGGGCAAGACTATGTAATTTATACATAGATGCTAAAATATTTGCATCTGGACTTCCTCATGGTACAGTGGATAAGAATCTGCCTGCCAAAGCAGGGGACACCGGTTCAATCCCTGGTCTGGGAAGATTCCACGTACTGAGAAGCAATTAAGCCTGAATGCTGTAACTACTGAACCCACACGCCACAGCTACTGAAGTCTGTGCTCCACAACAAGAGAAGCAATGAGAAGGCTGCACACCACAACAAAGAGTAGCCTCCACCCACCACAACTAGAGAAAGCCTGCACGCAGCAGTGAAGACCTGGCTCAACCACAAACAAAATAATTTTTTTTAATTTTAAAAAATAAAATTTTTGCAGCTATCAATGAAATAGAGCAGGCTCTTCAAGAAGCTAGCAAAATAACTCAAACTACACTCAAACAGTTCAAAAGACTAACCTTTTCTAAGATCTAAACCAAAGAATACTGTCCCCATAGATACTGTGTTATATGTGTTAAGTCACTTCAGTCATGTCTGACTCTTTGTGACCCCATGGACTGTAGCCCACCAGGCTCCTCTGCCCATGGGATTCTCCAGGCAAGAATACTGGAGTGGGTTGTCATTTCTTCCTCCAGGGTCTCATAGATGCTAAAGGTCAGTAATTTCATTAGACTGCTTGAAACCAGCAGACCACTATCTAACACGCAGGTCTGGCTATCGTCATCTACCCTGTATGTAGATACCACTTCAGCAAGTTGACTTGCTGAACGTGCATGATTCCTCAGTGTTCTTACCTGGTTACGCTTTCTGGACTTCAGTTTTCCTATCTATAAGATGACCTTAAGAGCTCTTACTAGCTTAAAATCCTATGATTCTCGGTCAGACCAAAATGACTTTTATCCCAATAGCCTGATAAAATAAATCTACTTAAAAAAAAAATACAATCCAAAGAGTTAACCCTCATCCAATGCTATTTAACCCCTTCACATTTTGTTCCATCTAGATATTTATAACAGTCCAGGCACTCTATTAGAAGATATCTATTAGACCGTCTCTTTAAAATCAAAACAGATGCTCAATGATAATAGGTTTTTACACTGGTACTCAGAGTACACAGGTTTTTCTCATGTATTATTTCATTTAATCTTCACAACCCTAAAAGGTAGGCATCTTTATCTCAGTGTTTTTCAACTAGCAGTGATCTTGCCTCCTCTCTCCCAACCCTGGGGCCATCTGGGAATATCTAGTGACATTTTCCATTGTCACAATTGCTGGGAAAGGAGGGACTGATACTGACACCCGGGAGGGAGAGGCCAAGGATGCTGCTAAACATCTCATGAGACACAAGACAGGCTCCCAGAGAGAAAAACTATCTGGTCCAAGATGTCAATAGTTTCCAGATGAGAGCCCCTGCTGGCATTGTCTATCAGTTAAGAAATCAAAGATTTAGAGAGCTTAACTTATTTGCACAGTTACACAGATCTCAGATCATCTCTGAATGCCATCAAAGCCGATGACACGTCCCATCCCATATGCAACTGCTAGAGACTGTTTCTGATTAAACATATATTGTTTTCTTATCACTGTCTCCCCTTCCCCATTTGGTCTTGGTATACTTTAGATTTTGCTAATTACCATCAGTTGACCTCATCTAGGAGAAGATTCAGAAGAAGCTTTCTCAGACTATAAGGTCAGATTAAAGAAATATCTTCTCTTATGCTATCACTGCATCCAGTATATATAGCTTTGCTGTAGCAACTACCATATGGAGCTGTGCTTGTATGACTTTCTCCCCTTTAGACTATTAGCTCCTTGACAGCAAGGTTTCCCTCTTCGTTTCTGAATTCCAAAGAAAGTATCTCAGCAGAGTTTACAATTCATAAATGTTTGTTAAGCAAACAAAAGAAAACTGACCAAGTTACACAGTATACTCCAAAATGCACAGCTACTAAATGACAACAGGATTCAGATTTAAGTCTCTCCATCACCAAAGCCTATAATACTACATCTCAGTGAAGTTAAAAATGAGATGATTATTATCTCCTCTTTATCTTGTCTGTGGGAATTCTTCAATCATAAACATATCAGGAATTATATATAAAGTCCCTGTTTTAGAAACAGTTTATAATCATACAAATTTTCCTATCTTATACTTGTGAACATTCTGTGAAAGCTTGAAAGATAGTTAACATGTAACAACAGTGATATTCTTTCCCAAATACCACAATTATGAAGGGGCAGTTATATTTTTATTTGACAGTCTCCCTGAGTTCAACACTCACTACATAGAAATTAAGGTTATTTTGAGCTGTCACAGAAACTGTTTATAAAAACTAAGCCAGGGTCTCTTAGGAAAAGAAGAACTCACTTTAACTTTAGCTTTTATTTCTTCACTGTCCCCTTCTCCATCATTGCGGGGTTCCATGCCAGACTCCTCCTGGATGTCTTTGTTTAGTACAGAATACTCTTCTAGTAGAGTGTCAAACAAAACTATTCGCTTGTTCTTGAAGAAGCCATAAAAATAAGCATTGCTGTGGGAAGAGCGTTTAGATCCTAAGGAAAAGACAGTTCAAAGCATGGAAAATAATTAAAAAGTCTGGGGTCTTTTGGAGAGATGCCTAGAAACTGAATTACTGGAAAGGATGTTAACATTTTCAAATTGTTTAATACCTGAAGAATATTATATCAACATAAATCACCACCAGCAGTGGAGAGTGTCTGTTTCTCTTCAGTCTTAACAACAAATATTTATGCTCATTGCAGCTTTCTAACAAAATAAATAAATAAATAAAGCCTAAATATCCAATGGTCGTGGAATTATTCAATTATGATAAAGCTATGAGTTGGAATTTTAAGCAGCCATAAAAAAACTATACTTTTAAAATATTTTAACAAGATAGGAAAAGCTCACCAACATACTGAAAAGGATATAAAACCTCGTGTATACAAAGTTCCATTACTGTTGTGAAAAAATGTACGTGTAAAAGAAAAGCCTAACACAAACCTATTAAGAAATATATTAAAGTACTGAAGTGTTTATCACTGGCTTATAGAAACATGGATTTTTGTTCCCTCCTTTATACTTTCTTCTCTTCCAAAGCTTTTAAAGTAAGTATGGCACCCCACTCCAATACTCTTGCCTGGAGAATCCCATGGGCGGAGGAGCCTGATAGGCTGCAGTCCATGGGGTCCCTAAGAGTCAGACACGACTGAGCAACTTCACTTTCTCTTTTCACCTTCATGCACTGGAGAAGGAAATGGCAACCCACTCCAGTGTTCTTGCCTGGAGAATCCCAGGGACGGGGGAGCCTGATGGGCTGCCGTCTATGGGGTCGCACAGAGTCAGACACGACTGAAGCGACTTAGCAGCATACTTATTTAATCAGAAAAAATTAAAACTATCTTAAAATCAACTGAAAAAAAAAGCCCTAAATTTTTAGTAGTGGCTAACAGTAGCTAAACTATGGTTAATATTTATTTTCTTCTTTATATTTTTATTTTCATTATATTTTATGTTCTGCCATGTGCAGCAAATTTATTGGTTAACAATAAAGTTTAAGTTCCAATCTTGGCTCTGCCATGTATTATTTGTATAAATGCAAGAAACTTTCTTAATTTCGTTAAGCTTTATTTTCCTGTTTATGATATGAGGCTAGGACTTTTTGGTTTGATTGCCTGGAAGTAAAGAGCCAAACATGTGGTCCAATTTTATCAATGATATAGGATCTTAGCATCTGGAAAGTTGTATATCTGCATTTTATATTTCTATCTCATTTCTATCTTTCCTAATTTTTTAATTAATTTAAAAATATTTCTTAGAAGTTACCTAAAGTTATCTATGGAAGTAGGCAGATGAGCAAAACAAAATTAATGTCTTAGTATCTCCCAGTGGCCCAAGGATCTCAAAGTATGGCCCAAAGAATGCCTACACCAAAATCACCTACAGGTACTTGTTAGACGTAAACAGTAGAAATATCCAGTAAGTCAAAATGTCTGGGAACGGGGCCAAGGAATCTTTTAACGGATTCTCTGGGGAATTCTTATACTCACTGAACTTTAAGACCATAAGCTCTTGTATCACTGTGGCTTGCATGTAGCATTTACTCAATAATGCTTGTTTACTGAATAGATTTATTGTACCATTTGAGGTATAAAGTAATGTATTTGAGAATTCTGAACACCAAAATGTCCTATGTGATTGTACGGCACTGCCAGCTGTCTCTTCATCTTTTGTTTACGATGTCTTACCTTAATCAACCTCTCAGCAGCATCTGATACAGTTGACCATTCCCTCCTTGACACATTTTCTTCTCTTATCCCAAAAGAAACAACATCTTCTCCTCATTTTCTTCCTACCTCAGTGATCTCTCCTCCTTAGCCTCCTTTGCCCGCTCTTCCCCCTCAGCTGACCCTGACCTGAGTCCCCTTCTCTTCTCTGAACACCCTCATGCATAGAAGTATCTACATGCCAGATACTTTCCAGACCACTATGTCCAGCCCTAGCCTCTCCCTAGAACTCTGGACTCATATATCCAGCTGCCTATTTGACAAGCCTACATCTCCACAAGGATGTCTATAGTGCATCTTTGTTGTTTATATTCTCACCTGTCATTTTCTCCCTGACCAGGATTAGAATCCCCTTGCAGAGTTTAGGGAATTTAGCATCATGCAAGCCTTGTGAGAGACTGCTTCTCATTTAAGAAATCCAAAAAAGCTGGATAGTGCTTCCCCAGCACTCCTGACAGCTAGCCCAGGGCCCTGGCTCAGTCCATCAGATGCACCCACTGGGGACTATGAATAGTAGCTAATTACACAAGGAAGCAGGGCAGTGAGAAATTAATTCTGCAGGTGCTAGTGGGAGGGAGTTAGAGATGCAAATTGCTAAACTCCAACATCAGTGTCCTCACCAGACTGGTTCTTCAGGGTGATTCTGAGTTCCTAGTCTCCCAGTGAAGAGCCCATTTCCCAAGTTTGGCAAATTTAACTTTCCTGTGACCTTGTGACTTATCAAATATTGTTTCAATAAGGAATTTTTCATGTTAAATTAGCCATAGTTGGTTTCTATGGCTGACTTGCAACGAATTATTGCTTGTAGAACTCTGGTACGATATTGAATACGTATCTCCAATTATAACACACCTAGCGGTACTTCAACTCTCACACACTTGTTCTTCTCCCAGTTTTCTCCCATCTCAGTAGCCTACCATTCATCCAACTGCTTAGGCCAAAAATCTAAGTCATTATCTTTGAGGTTTCTTGCTCCCTTATTCTTTTACATGTCATCTATTATCAAATTCCATCAACCCTACCTCTAAAACACATCCTCGATACACCCACTTCTCTCCATCAATTACTACTGTTGTGTGGTTCAGTTGCTAACTTGTGTCCAATTCCTTGCAACCCCATGGACTGTAGCCCACCAGGCTCCTCTGTCCATTGCATTTCCCAGGCAAGCATACTGCAGTGGGCTGCTATTTCTTCCTCCAGGGAATCTTTCTGATCCAGGGATTGAACCCATGTCTCCTACACTGGCAGGTGGACTCTTTACCACTGAGCCATCAGGATAGACTACTCTCATCTAATTAACCCTTCTCTCCTCCTGAACGGCACCAGCCTTCTGACTGCTCACCTTGCTTCTACTCTTGCCTCCCTACCAACTTCTCTATATGGCAACCTAAGATAGGTTAAAAAGTAAAAACCAAGGCCATGTCACTTTCCTGCCTAAAACCTTCCATAGCTTTATCTGTGGACTGAAAATTCAAGATTCTTACCCTGATTTACAAAGGCCTATGTGGTCTGACTCTTGCCTGTGTCTCAGATTTTATGTCAAAACACTTTCCTGCCATGTGGCAGCCACACTGAACTTTTTTCTGTTTCTTGAAGATATCAAGCTCTGGACAGTCTCCCCATGGATGGCTCCTTCCTTCAGATCTCAGTTTAAATTCATTTGCTTGGAGAAGTCTTGTCTAATGACCTAATCTAAAGTATCTACTCAGCCATTCTTCGTCACTTCACACCAGTTTAATCCTCTGTGCAGTACCTGCTCTCTGATATTTTCTGAGAGCAAGACTACTAGTTTTTCACTTGATTTTTCCTTTCAGTTTACAAATCCATAATATGTGTTGCTACTGTTAGTGACAACATTCATTCACTCAAAATATTTTTGAGGATTATTACCATTATTAACAACAAAAAAAATATGCATTACAGATGAGTAACTTCTGTTTAGCAGAGGTAAGTTCCCCAAAGTCAAAAAGGGACTGTGTCATAGAACTAGAATTTAAACCCAAGCCTATTGGCTCCACAACCTGATCTCTGAAATGCTACCCCCAACTACTCAAATCTTGATTTTCCCATAAAGTCCCATATAACCCTCCATAAAGCTTTCTCTATTTCAGCTAAAATCATATAGTACTGATAGTGTATTTCACATATCTTCTCAATTACCTCTATTGTCATAGCATCAGCATTCACATTTTCTGATTATAACTTAAGTGGTTGGCAACTTAGGTTGCTCCCTCAGTAAAAGTGCCTCAGAGATTGTTCTACTATACTCATCATTGTGCTACTAGTTTAATATTAATTAAAAGAATAATAATCTCAGGGGCTAAAGAAGTAGTATGCATTGGTTTACTTTTCTACCATTTCCCCATAGACATGTTCCAATTGTGCCTTCAGTTGGCCACCAAATGTCTACGATTTCTCTACTCTTCTGGTTACTGTTAAGTCATCTTTCCTTGATGAAAGACTCCTTGAGACTTTAGTAGTCTTACACAAGCTAACATAGATAGCTTAACTCTCAAAAGTAGTCATCAGAAAAGCAGAATATAACTAATATAAAGTACTCAGTGGTACCAGCCTTGGGTAATTTGCAGGTGAAATCAGAGTCTAGCAGAACACTGGGGAGATAAAGCCAATAACACTGGTTTTGTTTCCAAGCCCCCAAACCAGTGCCAAGGGATCTGACAAAGCCAGAGTCCAGTTCCATTACCTAAAGAAGCCAGGTAGGTAACAGAAGTGAATAAATCAGTCTAGTATCATGACATAACAAGGAGTGAAGAAGGCCTTGGCCCAGAATGAACAATACTGTAAAGCCAAACAAACGCAGCTAGAGGCAAGAGCAGGATTTGGCATCAGGCCACCAGTTTCTATCCCTGGACTATGGTATCAACTCTTATAAATCTTCAAAAGCCAAAGTGGAAAATCCTAATCTTTAAATAACAAAAACAAACAACCCCCCAAAAAACCAACCGATGTGCTCTCTTTTATTAAAGTTTTAAGACTAAAGGACTCAACTAAAACAAATTACTCAAATAAAACCTTCTTACCCCAGGGAGCCTTACCTTCAACAACATACACCTTAGTCAAAGGGAAGTCAATACTCTTCGCCATGACTTCGATTTCTTGTTTCAGCTTTCCCTCAGGAAGAGGGGTGAATTTGTCAAATAAAGGGGCAATGTAATCGGCATAGATGGTGACAAGCACCTGAAAAGCAAATGTTAGAACAACCTGATTATGTCCTTAAAGAGAAATGACTCACTATACAAATTCAATACAAAAACAATTATGTAATTCCCAGCCCTGAAAATAGGGACCTTATCTTATTTGTTCTGGTATCCCCAGCCCCAAATGGTACCAGACAGTAAGCACTTAATAAGTGTTTGATGAAATAAATCAAAATGAGTAATCCCTAGATGATAATAATTAAGAAGCCAAATGGTCTGTTCAAAACTACCTTGGGTATTTCTGACACTTCATAAGCCCATCATAACTTGGAATTCTTTCAGGGTAATCATAATAGACTTAAAGCGTTTGCTCAAAAAAGAACTACTAGAGCTTAATTTGCCTGCTAACACTAATGACTTGCAGTTCACAATTGTACACACTGGCTGAAACAACACCTCTTTAAGCATTTTGGGAGCATTTCTTGTGCTCTCTCTTCTCTCATTTCAATTAGCCATACAACATATATTTGTAAGTCCAACTAGCACCCGTTTTGCAGTTATAATCCACTGGCTGGAAGTGAAGCGATGAGCATCATGGTAACCTCATCATGAGTGCAGCTGAAGAGCTGATAGGTGGTATTTTCTGGGGGCTGTTTAATAGATCATTTTGATTGTGTTGTATGTAGTATTTGTGCCATGAAGCAGTTTAGAATTTGGGAAAGAGAAGAGGAAAAGAAGACATGAGGCAGGGATAATGGGGGAGAGAAGAGGAAGAAGGGGAGGGAGGAGGATGAGAAGGAAGAAGAGGGAGCTGGGGGGAGAAAAGGGAAGAGACAGGGAGAAGGGAGGGGCACAGGGGATGGAGAAGAAGAGGTAGAGGGAAAAGGGAAGAAAGAGGAAGGGAAAGGCGGGGAAGGAGGGCAGAAGAAAGCAAATACAGTTATGCTTTCTTCTTCTTATCCCACTTACATCTATTCTCTCTTCAAAATATCCACGGTTTTTAGACACTGGAGCTCAGTCAAGTGTCATCAAAATTGTCAGTCATCACTCTGGTGGCAACTCACAAATGCACAGCCTCAAACTGCCTGACAACTGGATAATCAAAAGTAACTAACAACTAGCTTCTAGAATTTGTAAGTCAGTAAAAGGAAAGGAAAATCTATGGTCAGAGTCAGCTCTCCTATTTCTACAGCTGAAAGCAGAAAACAAAAGGGGAATTTATATGAGTACTTATTTATATTTCTTCTGCTTCTTAAGAACCGTATAGATGCTAACAAAGATTAAATCACAGTTATCCCACCAAGGTACGCTTCGTGAAAGAAAAGAAAAGAAAATTGAAACAAATATTTCACTCACCAGAGACACAACTAGTGTGAACAGCCAGGCATAAATAAAAAAATAGTCTCCCCCAATTTTAATAATGTAAAGTAGAAGTGAAGATACAGGTAATAAAATGCACTGAGTCACAACAAATTTCTTGATTGCATCTTTCATGAAGAACCCCAAAGTCTGAAAAAATAAAAAGTCATCACAAGAAACTAAGAAACTGCTTTTTAAAATAATCAGTGAATAGAAAGGATACATTATTAAAGCAATTTTAAAATGAAAAGGCAGTCATATATATCTGTCCAGAGCTTGATATATAAAGACTATATGACAACAGGCAGCCTAAGACAATAAATCAATGCCTTGCATTTTACAATTTAAAATAAACTTATTCAAATGTTATTAGCTGAAAAACACTAGATGTTAGTAGAAGAGCTTATGGCAAGACCTTAAACTATGATCTTTACCATATCTGCAGTTCCTTTTTTCTAGATTAATTCATGCTGTAAAATAGCAAATTGTTGTTAGTCACTCAGTTCTGTCCAATGGGGTCCAGTTTGTGACCCCATGGACTGTAGCCCAGCAGGTTCCTCTGTCCATGGGATTGTCCAGGCAAGAATACTGGAGTGGGTTGCCATTTCCTTCTCCAAAATAGCGAATTATGTTTTAATTACTACCAGCAGAGGACAAAAACACAAAAGATCTTCACACTGAAAAGAGAACATTGTATTCTTTATTTTACCTGTTGATTGAAACCATGTTTTTCTTCTATCACAAAAGTATTATAAAGACTCCATGGCAAACCAGTCAATGCACTGAAAAGTGTAGCCAAGAGCAGAAACACCAAGGACTGAGTGATCTAAATACAAGAGAAAAAAGGCAGTTTTTTTTAATATTAATCGATTCCTCAAACAAATTACTAGGGAACAAATCAATGAGTATACACTAAGTACTTACTATAACTAGAGCAATGTGCTTGATTCTATGGCTAACACAAGGTCTAAAACATCACCTCCACCCTCGGCTTATTTGTAAGATGGGGAGGCAATAAGATACTTCTTTAATTACACGGGCACCATATGAAAGTTAACTTGAAGTCATACAGACAAAATGGTTAAAAGAACTTAAAAATGAGAGACAGCCACATATGCTGATGAATTCAAGAGGCTTACAAAGCTGATGAGACTGGGAGTGCTACTCTGAAGAAAGAGATAAATTAGTGGAACAGAAGAGACCGAGGAATTCCACAGAATTTGTAAAAGCAAGGAGAAAGAAAAGAGCATCCTGAAAGCAAAAGATGACAAGATGATGGGCCTGGAGAAACATAATGGAGCATCAGAAAAGCTGGGCCAGGGCAGGTGGGGCAGAGCGTGCTGAAATTTTCACAGAGCCCAAATCCAATAGAGACAGTTGTTCTCAAGGATTCCTTTCATTGCCTTTACAACAGATCCTTAGGAAATCAAAAACTAAGAACTGCCTCATTTCTCTTCGCAAATGTTTTCCTAAGTAGTGGAAGACAAGGACTAATTAGCATAAAGGGACTTGTGGGGACAGGGAAAGGGCACTGAAGCAAACAGACCCCTCTCTTTCCCTCCCACCACATTATCACTCCCCCTCTTACTCCCCAGTGGACAACTGAATTCTTTCTTTTTTAAAAAAAAGTAATTAATTTTTTGCTGTGCTGGGTCTTCACTGATGCGCAAGTTTTTCTCTAGTTGCCGTGAGCAGGGGCTACTCTCCAGTTGCAGTGTGCGGTCTTCTCAATGCAGTGGCTTCTCTTGTGGAGCACAGGCTACAGGGCTTGCAGGCTTCAGCAGCTGCAGCAGGCAGACTCAGTAGTTGCAGCTCACTGGCTCTAAAGTACAGGCTCAATAGTTGCGGTACTTGGGCTTAGCTGCCCCAAGGCATGTGGGATCTTCCTGGACTAGGATTAAACCTGGGTCTCCTACACTGGCAGGCAGATTCTTATCCAATGTGCCACCAGGGGAGCCCCTAAAACTGAATTCTTTTAAATGGGAGTATACCACCAAAGCATATTTGATTTGTTAGTAAAGATGCAGCCACTATGTTTCTAAACATAGAAAAAGGGAGAAGGGAAAAGGAAGAAAGGAGATTTGGCTGCAACATGCAGGTGCTTCATTTCAGCATTTGTCCCCAAATGAGAAATGAGATATTTAAAAACAAACAAACAAACAAAATAGATTCCAAGACCTTCTTCAAAACTACTGAGTCAGAATCCCATTTTCAAAAAAAAATAACATATTAAATAACAGAGCATAACATAATCTTGGTATAGGATATGCTTGCTGCAACTTCTGAAGCTCAAAAGCTCCAGAGCCCATGTGCCACAACTAGAGAGTCTGGGTGCTGCCAAAAAGATCCTGCATGTGATGTAGCCAAATAATTAATTAATTAATAAGTCTAATTCCCTAATCACTGGGCTTATTTCCCCCTTAAACACTATGATTCCAAGGGTGTTTTAAATTATTTTGCCTTAATACTAAAACAGCCGGCACCATTCCCTGCCTATTATCAATCCCTCTCCTTCCAATCCATCCTATATACACATCAAATGAATCTAAAATGCCACTTCTGTACTTAAAAAATTTGTAATGGCTCTAAAAGACCGCAAACTCATTACGCTTTTAACAATTTTCATAATCCAATCCCCAAATGCTACTTTTCACTACGCTTTCCTAAGACCCTTCTACTCCTAACAGATAACTGTAAGCTAGCATTTAGAAAGATGATTGAGTTAAGGAAGATATTAATACTCTAGTTGAAAAAAGGAGGTGTGACAGTCACACTGGGAAAACTGGAGAATACACAAACACTCAGGACCTCTTCTCAGAAGAACCCTAATTCTAACTCAGAAAGGAGAAAACATCTTAGAAATAAGATCTACTGGGCAGTGAGGGGAAAGGGTTTTGACATAGCTTCTCAAGGGCAACAAGATCTGGGCTCTAGCCCCATAAGTGAATAACTTAAGGTTCCAGGACACAGAACATTATAAAGTCCTGCGCCATGAGGGTGGAGTGATCCAGACCAAAATGGCCTGATGGCACACTTTACCTCTTGTCTGAGATGAACCTACTCATTCCAGCTCATATTTATAACAAGGGAACAGAACTCTGGAGCATTCTGAGTCTTTAAGTTGAGCACTTGCTGGAAAAGGCTGGGCCAAATCTCACCGTCAAAAAGTAAGGACGCTAATTATGAGGCCATTTGTTGGTATTCTTGAAAGCAGAAAAGTGAGTGCAAGTCACTCAGTCGTAGACACTATACAGTCCATGGAATTGTCTAAGCCAGTTTACTGGAGTGGATAGCCTTTCCCTTCTCCAGGGGATCTTCCCATCCCAGGGACTGAACACAGGTCTCCCACAATGTAGGCAGATTCTTTACCAACTGAGCTATCAGGGAATCCTGGAAAGCAGAAAGTCCTGTCGAAAAACACACTACCTATGCCTAAGGATATGTTGAGGTCCACTTAGTTCTCTTCTTTTTTTAGTGAAGAAAGTGGTCTTCATTATATAAGAATTACATGCTCATTACTGAATTTTCTTAAGAGATAAGCAAAAATAAGGAAATAAAAATTGCCAAAATTCTCTCCAGAGGAAACTACATTTCAAATTTTGGTATGTACTAGTTCAGGTTTCTTATAGATGTGAAACCTGTCTACAACAATGGACACCTCTATATGCAATCAAGAAAAATTGAACCAACTTAAATATTCATCACTAGGATACTAGTTATATGAAAAATCTGTATGGACATTCACATACTTTTACTTTCATATGCTGCTTCATTACTGACTTTTCCATTCAACAATAAGTTGTATGAAATAATAGTACAATAATATTTTCTCCCTGTCCAACTGGTGAAAATAAGAATACCATGTATATAATAAGTACCATTGGGATCCAAGAAAGAGGTATTTTAGTTACTTCATATACTATGAAAAAACATAAACCAAGAAGAGTTGTTTTAGGTAAGAATTTGGTCAGCTCTTTCCTCTATACCATGTACATTAGATGTGAATTTCAATACCAATCTTTCACTTCTTTACTTTCTTTTTTTAGAAGTATTTATTCATTTGGCTGCATCAGGTCTTAGCTGTGGCACACAGGCTCTTTGTTGCAGCCTGCAGGCTTCTTTCCAGTTGCAGCATGGGCTTCAGAGCACATGGGCTCTCCAGTCGTGTCACACACAGGCTTAGTTACTTCGTGACATGTGAGATCTTCCCAGAGCAGGGATGGAACCCAAGTCCCCTGCATTGGAAGGCAGACTCTTAACCACTGAGCCACCAGGGAAGTCTCTACACTTTCATCTTTGTTGGCCAATTCCCTCTTTCAGTGATCCATCTTTGTGAAATGTCAGGTGGGTTTATAGCTGGGAGACAGGAGACAACACAACTGCACACTCTGAATCACTGAACAGCAGTTGGGCAGTGACCAGCCACTGGAAGAATTTGAAGAGTGATGTGATCAGTCACTGTGTGAGCATCTGTTATTTGCACAGTGATTTGTGAACTGAAGAGCTAGCAAGGAACTTGTACTTTAGGCAGTGACGCACATAACATATTGTGGCAAGTGAAATTTGAAACTGCTGAGGGGCTGGTATTATTAACTAAACCAGGGAAACTGAAATGTGTGTATATCAGAATGGTACAGAGTGAGGACTGCTGCCAGTACAAGGCACCCATCAAAGAAAATGAAGATCTATATACACAGACAGAAAGAGAGCTCTAAAACATTGTTAAATGCAAAGATAATGTCTAAGAACATTATATAAAAAACTTCCTGTTACGGTAAGGAATATTTTTATATGTATGTATACAGATTGGGTTCATTAATTCAACAAATATTTATGAAGTACCTACACTGTGACTAGCACTGTTCTAGGCACAAGTCACAGCAGTGAAGAAAATATGTAAGGTCTCTGTCCCCTTATAACCTAAAAGTTTTGTTACAGTGATAGATCAAAAGTAAACAAATAAACAATAAGATAAATGGAGGGCTTCTCTGGTGGCTCAGACAGTAAAGATAAATGCAGATAGTGGTAAATGCATTTGTAAAGAAAATAAAATAAGGTGATGTGCTTCACTAAAGAGTGACAGGAGGAGGATGTTTTAGCTGATAGTGGTCAAAGAAGGCCTCTTAGGAACCAGTCATGTTTACAGAAAACCACCTTAAACGGTTTACAAAACAATGCACAGAACAAGCAAGTAAAAAGCAATAGTGCAATGGCAGGTCAGGACATGTCTACAAAAATGCAGAGGTATCACAGGAAGAGGAGGTCTTAAAAGAGTTTGGCTTCCGTAGAAAATGGTATACGAAAAGCGATACAGGATGAACTGAATTAAAGCCCAAGGTACCTACACATGTCATGTTGAAGAGATGCATCATTTCATATAAACAGGAAGTAGAGAACAGACCAATTACCGAGAAAAAGTCAAAAACAGTGTCCCAGCATCCGCTATAGGCAAAGTCTCAGGTTTAAGGCTTTGATTCCAACACTGTACCTAGAATTCCCAGAAGAAGTGGGCCACCAACTCAAGGAGCTCAGTGGAGATACTAGGAGATACATTCTGTTTCTGTTTAAAGTATCTGCTATACATGTGTAGCACAGGGATCTGCTTAGCATAAGTTCAACAAAATTCATGCTTCACTTTTCACTGATTGCACAGAGCAGTTTCTAAGAATCAGCTGCCTACCCAGAGGCTACACTACCTAGCTCCCTTGCATCTGAGACTAAATGACTGGTTCACCAATGAAATGTGAATGCCAAGGACAGGTATCACTTCGGAGCCAAGGGAGTTAAGAAGGGGATGAACCTTCTCCACCCTCTCATTCCTTCTGCCTGTTGGATGCAGAGAACATAGGTGCACTTAGGTAGTGGCAGAGCCATATAAGAAGAGACTGGGTCTCTGGCTTACCACATAAAAGGATGTCACCTGGTGACTCCCCAAATACTCACACTGGACTACTATGTCATTGAGAAATAAACTACTGTGATAAGCCAATGAAATTCTGGAGTTTACTACAGTAATGTACATTATCTTAATGTAAGTGGATGAGAACTACACAGAGAAGCCTTCATTAAATAGAAGCCAAAAAATTAACTTGAGTAGAAAGCTGGCCAAGGAAGAAGAAAAGACTGCCAAATATATGCTAATGAATGACATACCTCATATTCTGGTCCAAAGCCAGCATAACCACAGAAGCGCCCTGAGAGTCTCCAGAGGTACGGAATTCCTCCAAAGAGAAGAATAAGCTGTAAAACAAAGCATATGTTGGTCACATTCAAGCAGTACTAGAAACTACCATATGAGAGTATGTTAAAAAAAAAGAGAGAGAGAGACCTATCTTATTTAGGATAAAATACACATTTAGACAAATAGAAACCAACTGAGATACTAAGGTTAGACCATTAAGCAAAAGTTTTTCACCTATACATTTTATATAGATGAATTGTATATGTTATTTTATCTCAATAAAGCTGTTTAGAGTGAGAGAGGAAAAAAAAAAAACAAAAAACTTTTGTCAAAAAGACCACAAAAGACCTTAAGAATCAGGAACTAAGCTTAGCATGACTGAGTCAACTTATCAAAAATCCTACAAGTGACAGAAATGGGATTTAAGCCAGGCTCTATGGCTCCATAACTGGTTTCTCCTTGAAAGGAAACAGCTCTCTTGGTTAGGACAAAGTATTAGTATTGGTGTAACTAAACATGTCCACCTACCAAACTGGGGGACAGAATAGGCTATCAAAGCCATCTCTGGATAGGAAAAAGTGAATCCTGAGGTGGGAATCAGGGTTTCACAGGAGTAGGTCCCTTTCTCAGCACCAGCCTTTGTCTTGAGCAGATAAAGTGAACAGAGATATTCACCAAACCAACAAGACATATGAATGAGGGAGCAGCTTTTAAAAATGTGAAAAGACTATATGCTTATGAAACATGACTTCTCACAACAGATACCACGTTTGTGGAAGCATTTTGGCCAAGAGGAGTCAATATATTGTTTTTTCACCCATGGAGCCTTGGAAACACAATGATCACACTCCTTGGTTAGAAGCAAAATATTCCCATCCATTCAGACATGGTTCCTTGTGGCTTTGAGAATTTGGGGCATTATCATATATTACACAGGTGTCCTTCCAATCCACTTTCCATTTTTATATATGTATGCATAAATAACATAGTGGTTTGGTACTAGTGGTATTGTTGTTTAGTTGCTAAGTCATGTCTGACTCTGTCTGACCCCACAGACTGTAGTCTGCCAGGCTACTCTGTCCATGGGATTTCCCAGGCAAGAATACTGGAGTGGGTTGCCATTTCCTTCTCCACTGGATCTTCTCAACCCAGGGATCAAACCTGCATCTCCTGCCTGGCAGGAGGATTCTTTACCACTGGAGCCACCAGGGAAGCCTAATATAGTGGTTTACCTATGCTTTTTAAGAATATATATAAATGAGATCATATTGTATTTATCATTCTACAACTTGCTTTTTACACTCCACATCTTTTTAGATCCATATGTGGTGAGTTTTAACTTTATTTAGCATTATCAGCCTGTTCTCTAAAGTGTTTATACCAAATTATACTCCCATTAAAGCATTCCTGTTTTCCCCACTATCTCTCATACTTGATCTATTCATCTTTCAGATTTTTAAAAATATTTATTTGGCTACCTCAGGTCTTAGTTGCAACACGTGGGATCTTTTGTTGTGGCACACGGGCTCAATAGTTATGCTGTATGGGCTTAGCTGCCCAGCGGCATGTGAGATCTTAGTTCCCCAACTAGGGATCGAACTCACATTCCCTGCAGTGCAAGGCAGATTCTTAACCACTGGACCACGAGAGAAGTCCCCATCTTTTGGAGTTTTACCAGTATGCAGGGGATTGATATAATACCACAGGTTTCAAATATGGTCTTTGGAACAGCATCAGCATTGTCTGGGAATCTGTTAGAAATACGTCTCTGGCTCCACCTTAGAACCAGAATCAGAAACTGGGAGAGGGGCCCAAGAGTCAGTCTCCAGTTATATGTGGTATACAACCAAAGTCTGAAAATCACTATTTTAATAAACTGCTTTTTAAAAGTAAGACCCCCTTAACTCTATAGCCATCATTTCCATTTTAACTCACTCAATCCTGGATATAAACTATTTTCCCAGAGGACATGCTCTGGCACCACTCTGTGTGGTATGTGCTCCACTTGTTGAACTAATTGACTTGGAATGGCATTTCCTTCATCCTATTCTCAATACTAATAAATAATGCAGAATTAAGGATTTATAATGCTTTGGGGAAAAGGCTGGAACACCTATGATTAAAAGTCCAGCTTTTAAGTAAGTATCAAGGGTAGCTTTAATATGAACTCTGAATGCATTTGGAAACAGCTATTGCCAATGTTGTTTAGCATGCCTTGGGGAACGAAAAACGAAACACAGCCAACAGTAAAGTTTCTCTGTATAGATAGGATGTCCTTTAAAAACAACTAATGATGCCAAGAAAAACAAGTCACCTGCTTCCACATATATTATTTCACTAAAGTCTTGAAAAGCAGCGAGGCTAGGGAGCACAGTAATCTCTGTCTTATAGATAAGGCGACTGACACACAGAAATGTGAAAGTAACTTGCCCAGAGAAACCCAGTGACTAAGTCATGGCTTTGTGTTGAGCACTGTACTAATTGCTTCATTTATATTTTCTTACTCCGTCCTTGCCACAAATCATATGAAATACGATATTAATCTATCTGCTTCTCATCTTAAAAGAGGAGAAAAAATGAGGCTCAAAGAAGATGAACTGCTCACTCAGAAGTGATCAGAAACTAGAGAAGCTAGTTTGAAAATTTTCCACTCTGCCCTACTCTACTCCCCAACCATTCCATTTCTTGAGAGGGCTCTTCAGTGACACCTATGAGATATCAGGAAAGTTCGTCTCAGAGAGGGGGCACATTTTATATCTGGGTGCTCTGCCACATTTGTGAACAGTGGCATCTGTAATTGGCCACATGGGCCTCTTATGTTCCCTTGGGTAGAAAGTAGCACAGCAAAAAAGTCTAATTTAATTTTTGTACTTTTTCTTTGTGACCAAAGCTTACAAACCAATTAATTTTAATCAACACAATGGGAACTAATGAACTTGCTTTCAAACAGAACAGGATTTCAAAGTAACACAAATGCTTCTTATCTAATGGCAAATATAGTTTACTAATTCCCCAAGGATAAATTTACTATATCCTTGTTGCCAGTCCGAGAGTTTCAAGAATGGTTTCTTCTTTAGATTCAGAAGAACAGAGTCTGAAGCTCCATTCTCTCGTTTGGCAGTGAGGGTCACCTGGCCATTATATGGTCAAGCTGTTTAATTTCTCTGAGCCTTTGCTTTCTCATCCATAAAAAGAGAATAATAATGCCTATATACTTTCTACCTCAGTGTGTGTGTGGCCAAGTCACTTCAGTCATGTCCAACTCTGTGTGACCCTATGGACTGTACCCCCAGGCTCCTCTGTCCACGGGATTCTCCAGGCAAGAATACTGGAGTATTCTTGCTCCATGCCCTCCTCCAGAGGATCTTCCTGACCAAGGGAGTGAACCCACGTCTCTTACGTCTGCTGCAATGACAGGCCAGTTCTTTACTAGCGCCACCTGGGAAGCCCTTCTAGAGCCTCAGAGCACTGTTGCAAACATCAAACAAAACAATAAATATAAAAGCAATATATGAAGTGAAAATCACAACTCATACAATTATTATGAAGACGACTGTTACTGTCCCCAGCTTTAGCCCATCAGTACAGCTTCTAGTTTGAACCATAGCATATTACAAAGGTCTCTCATTCTATATATGGATTCTCCCTACCTCTGTCATCTCCTAGAACAAACTGAGCCATTCCTATGGCCACTAAGCATAATAAACAAGCTACCACCCATCTTTCCTAGAATGGTTTACGTGACAGCCGAGGAGACTGAAAATATTTTCCCTGTCATTGTACAATGGCCTTGTAGGGGTAAGTAAATGAATTTCAAAGAATCAAACATCAGTGAGGGAAGAGGACAGTGTCTAATTCTACCCCTCTACTTGCATCTGAAGGCTGATTTCCTACTTGGACCATGTCTCTAATAGAAGAAATGCTTCAGATAAATTAGCCAAAACCAGATACAATCCACATATATCACACATGTATACCTTTCCTGGCTTGGCTGGAAGGCACTGAGTTTTAATATTAATCCTCAATATCTCAGTAAATAAACTTGGCTTGGACTAGTAAAAATATAATAAAAAGTCAATTCCGAAAGACTAATTACTAGCAATCATTGTGTACCCCAAAAGGCAATATAATTTTATTTCTCAGACCATTTATTAATTTTTCTAAAATGCCTCTTCCAGAATCTTTGCCACTTTCCATAATCTTAAGGAAATTAGAGAAGTTCCTAACAACTCAATTCTAAGCACATTAGTCTTAATAATACATATTTGTCAATGCAATTTTTGTGACTTACTAGTCAAGGCTATGGTTTTTCCAATGGTCATGTATGGATGTGAGAGTTGAACTGTGAAGAAAGCTGAGTGCCGAAGAATTGATGCTTTGGAACTGTGGTGTTAGAGAAGACTCTTGAGAGTCCCTTGGACTGCAAGGAGATCCAACCAGTCCATCCTAAAGGAGATCTGTCCTGGGTATTCATTGGAAGGACTGATGTTGAAGCTGAAACTCCAATACTTTGTCCACCTGATGTGAAGAGCTGACTCATTTGAAAAGACCCTGATGCTGGGAAAGATTGAGGGCAGGAGGAGAAGGGGACAACAGAGGATGAGATGGCTGGATGGCATCACCGACTCGATGGACATGAGTTTGAGTGAATTCCAGTAGCTGGTAATGGACAGGGAGGCCTGGCGTGCTGTGATTCATGGGGTTGCAAAGAGTCGGACACGACTGAGCAACTGAACTGAACTGAGACAATTCTATAATCATTTAACAAAGCTACAAACAGCTGGTTTCTTTAACTGATGAAACAATTATGGTAGCCAATCTCAATTACTTTCACGTGTCTGTATTTTTGCCATAAGCTTCTTTGCCTTAAATATGTTGCTGCAAACATTTTCACTGCATAACCAACTGGCTGTAAAGAAATTTCTTGTGAAAGATAAAACAACTGGTTGACAGTTTGGGGGTCGACAGTTTGGTTTCAACTGCAAAATTAGTTACCATAACCTGCAGTTAGTGATGTTATTGATGGCTTTACTGAATTGGCTTCTCACTTTGAAACACACTACTTCACAGGAGAGGTATTGAGGGTCTCAAAGGTGCACAGTTGAACCCATATTTGCCATAGAATTTTGGAACATCTATCAGTGAACATATTACAATACACCAGAAAAAAATACAGTATAGAGTCTTTAACAAAGCAATACAAGGCTGTTACAAATATGCATCCTGCTGCTGCTGCTGCTGCTGCTAAGTCGCTTCAGTCGTGTCTGACTTTGTGCAACCCCACAGACGGCAGCCCACTAGGCTCCACCGTCCCTGGGATTCTCCAGGCAAGAACACTGGAGTGGGTTGCCATTTCCTTCTCCAATGCATGAAAGTGAAAAGTGAAAGCAAAGTCGCTCAGTCGTGCCCGACTCTTAGCGACCCCATGGACTGCAGCCTACCAGGCTCCTCTGTCCATAGGATTTTCCAGGCAAGAGTACTGGAGTGGGGTGCCACTGCCTTCTCCAATATGCATCCTAGTATTTGTAAACCAATACTTTTCTTAACAAAGGAATAAGTTTTAGTGAAAAAGTGCAACACTAAACAATGAGACAAATCAACAAGAAAAAAATGTATACAATACTATGAACAAAAGACTTGGAAGACAAAAATGCTTATGTACAATTTACAAAATAATATTAGTTATTACACAGTATTGACATGAATTCACGCACATTTTAAATGCACTGAAATGTTCTACATTTTGCAATAATGTCTTCTCAATTTTGGTATTAATTTTACATGCTTCATTATGTCTTTTTTAATGTCCCTCTTTTATTTTTCATTATTTTATCTTTTATGGCAAAAATGCCTTACAGTCAATTGGTTATGTGAAGAAAATGTTTGCAGCAAAGACAAAAGTACCTAAAACCTTTGAAAGTACCTAAAACCAGTGAAAGTACCTAAAACCTTATTTTCAATTTAGGAATCTTTCTCTTAGTGATATTGAGGGATCTAAAAGAGTTCTGGAGAAATTATGACAGAATATTCTCTCAAAAAGAGTATAAAATCAAGCCATGAAAAGACACAAGAGACTTCAGTGCCTATTACTAAGTGAAAGAAGCCAATCTGAAAAGGTTATAAGCTATAAGATTCCAATTTCATGACATTCTGGAAAAGGCAAAACTGTGGGAATAATCATAAGATCAGTTGTTCCCAAGGATGAGAGGGCAGGCAGGGACAAACAGGCAGGGCACAGGCCAGTGAAACTATTCTGTATGGTACAGTAATGCTGAATATTCGTCATTATACTTTTGTCCAAACCTACAGAATGGAAAACACCAAGGGCGATGGTAATGTAATTATGGATTCTGAGTGATAGCGATGTGTCAGTGTAGGTTAATCCATTGAAACGAACATGTCATTGTGACTCAGGATGTTGACAGTGGGAGAGTTCTGCACATATGTGGGGGCTCAGGGTATATGGGGATGTCTGTACTTTTCACTGAGTTTTGCTGTCAACCTAAAACTGCTCTAAAAAAACAGTCTAGTCTTTTTTCAAAAAAGAATATATACCCATTTTTCATTAATATAAACTTATGGATTCTATTCATGTATATATCACTCTATATTGTACTATTTATCAATAGTAGCTCTTAAAAACTTCAACAAAATTTAACTCATATAACTTAATTTTGTCCCTAGAGAATCCCAGAGATGGGGGAGCCTGGTGGGCTGCCGTCTATGGGGTCGCACAGAGTCAGACATGACTGAAGTGACTTAGCAGCAGTAGCAGCAGTGCCTAATGAAATAAGTAGAGTATGGTGTTTGGGCTCAGTTAGATATATGATGGATACATAGAATGAGTCACATTTCAGAATAACAGAATGGTGCTGAGTTTTAAACAAAGTTTTATAAATGGATAAAGAGTAGCAGATCTGTCTTTAAAAAATAAATAAATAAAAATAATAAAAAACTGAATAAATAAAAGAGTTCTGGGGGGTTAGTGATAACCATGACTATGATGATAAAAAACACAATAGACAACACTCACAGTGTTGAACATTTACAGTGGATCTGGCCTTGTTCTCAGCATCCTACGAATATTAACTAATTTTCAATCCTCTCAACAACGCATGAATGAGGAACTATTATTACCATACGATTTTTTTTTTTTTTTTACTTTACAATTCTGTATTGGTTTTGCCATACATTGACATGAATCCACCACGGGTGTACATGCGTTCCCAAACATGAACCCCCCCTCCCACCCACATTGCAATGTTTGAAATATTTTGAGTATTCTTAAGTTGGTTAATTTTATTCAAATGAGTCCTTTGACAATTAGAACTTTTACAATCTTTTGTAATAAATCAGAGAGTGACCAAGAAAATGTTTTATACACCCACAGAATCTCACTGTTTTAGCAAAATATATAATTTTGAAGTTGATCTTAAAATAAGTTACGTGCTTTTTTCCCCAGAACACAAGTATTCCTGATTTTTTGACCATTTATGTTTTGACAAGCATTTGTTGACCATGTGGGATTCTCTGGTGGCTCAGTGGTAAAGAATCACCAGCAATGAAGGAGACGTGGGTTCATTCTCTGGATCAGGAAGATGCCCTGGAGAAGGAAATAGCAACCCATTCCAGTATTC